>NC_068305.1:15928000-16008000 GCF_025860055.1 Xyrauchen texanus
ATAATTTGGAGAGTGGAGATTGTTAAGCTTTGTGTGAAGTTTCTGGGACAGTGGGACACATGTTACTAATGAACTGAAATGAAAAATGTAATTTTGTGATTAATTGGAAATACTGGAATAAGTGAAAAAGTTAAAGGTGCAATCTGTGTTAGCTTTAGCAAGACAACTTTGAAATCACCACAAAATTATGGGGATAGTTCACCCCAAAATGAAAATTCTCTCATCATTTTAGATATTTCAGCTCTGTGGGCCCATGCAATGCAACTGAATTGTGATTAGACCTTTCTAGCTCCAAAAATCACATGAAGGAAACATAAAAGTTTCACAAAACATTCACTTGCATTGTAAGAACCTACGGAGCTGAAATATTCTTCTTTTGAGTTCTGCAGAAGAAAAAAAGTCAAACACATCTGGGATGGCATGAGGGTGAGTAAATGTTTGGGTGAACTATCCCTTTAATTAATTGTGAATACAAACTGCAAGTTAATGCGGTTACAGATTTTCCCATTAATTACAATTGGAGACAACATTTTTAATTGGATAAAATCCTGTAAAAAAATTCTTAACAGATTTATATAACACTCGTCACTTATAATGGATTGCACCAATAAAAGTGAACCATCTAGCTTCTTTGGAGAATGTCCCTGTGCTTTAGTATGCGATAAATATTCAGCAACACATAGCTTTATAATGATTGTCAACAAGAAAATTATTGGTAATCTCTAGGCTTAATTTACAGATCCTTACAAATGTAAAGCTTTTAATAAAGTATGTTTAACAGTTAAGAGAAGCTTAATAACATTAGTGATAATAATTTAGTACAAGGTACAAAACTTGCAAACCAACTCTTTAGTTTACGCTTAGTTAAGACTAATGAGAAACCGAGCAGTTGAGTTTTTAACACAGTTGGCTTGCTGGGGTTTGCTCATTGAGGAGGCATTTATCACCTGCTTTTAGAAACGCATGGCTAGGCGATGAACTGTATGCGTTTCCATGGAAACGTACCTTTGCCATGCCGACCAACTCCAGTGCCTGGATCTGTGATCTCTCACAGAGATTGCCCTCTTTGCAGCAATCGGAGAGTTCATTAGATAAAGCACAGAGACAACAGAAGTTTTCAACAAAGAGCACCCATAATAATGGAGATTCTTTGGGTATCTCAACCAGAGATGCTGAGATCAAATATTTTATTTGTTATTAATTGGATATAAATTCATTAATCGCTTCAGATAACTCCATATTTGAATGCCTTTGCTATATTTCCACTGGGAGAGTTTTATAACTATAATTACATTTACAAATATACTCTTATCCTCTGAATTGATCTCATATGTCATTCATTGAGCAAATGTATAATGCAATAATCTCTGGCTGTACTGGTATGTTTACATACTATTCCTTAAGGAAGTACTCTGAGACCTTCACCTATTTAGACAAAGTTTAGAAGGTATTTACTTATATTACTATTTTTTGTGGGACTACTTTAAAGAATCAAAATTTAAAATAGATTTGATTTGCTTAAAATATTTAGGTAATAGTGTCAATACCATTTTTTCCATTTGTATTATTTTATAGTTCTGATGACTACTATTATTCAAAAACGTGGAAATTAGTAATAATAAAGAATTAGTAGGTGTGTCCAAATTGGTGCTTGGTGTACAGACAGTGCAGAGTTGCATTCAAAAAGTGGTTGTTTACCCAAATATTTAATGACACAATCAACAGGAACGCCTCTTAATGAGCCTGCTGCCCAGGAATGTTGCCATGGAAATGAAGGAGGACTTCTTGAAGCCACCAGAAAGAATCTTCCACAAGATATACATCCAACGGCATGACAATGTCAGGTATTAAGAGAAAGAAAGAGGAAGTCTTTGAATGTTAATTTCTTAACTTAATTAAGCCACTCATGTTAGAAACCCACACTTGTTCTATGAATGAGAAATAGCACTACGTACATTGATAGTTTTCCCAGACCAGGCAGTGTCAATTCCATTGCACATAAATGTGATTGTGAGAACTGAATCAATGAGTCAATAGGAGTCAACAAGTCTCCACTCACATGCAGCCATTTAAGCTCATAAGTCTGGCTCCCAACCAAAGCGCCAACAGCGTTAGCGCTATCAACTCAATAGCTGCTCAGTTAACACACACTGCCCACACATGCAGAGAGAAAGTAAGTGAGAGATAGAACAAGAGACTGCTGGGGGCCAAACTGACACAAAAGCATTTACGGTACACACAAATACAAATATGCCACTCCAAAAAAAAATTCATCCCAGCAATGACGCAGCATACAGATAACTTTTCCTGGCAAACTGTTTAAAATGCCTCCCATATCTTTTGTTGTTGATGTCAAATGCAATGCCTCCAATCAACCTTGAATTTATTTTTGTGCAAATTGATGTATAACTTGATGTATAACTGCCAACGTGGACTGGTTACATGACATGCCCTCATTCTCAAACACTTTGAATAAAACTATACAAGGTAAAATAAAACTCAGACTACATTTAAAACAGGTTACAGTGTTGGGTCATGACTTGTTCAATATCTATTATAAAATAAGGTCCCTAAAGCACAACTAGTTGCAAACCATTGGTGTAAATGACAGAGCAATTTAATGTAATGTGTTTGACAAATAAAGGGACAACAGACTCTGTAGACACTGCTTGATTTATAATGCTGTTATCATTCTGTGATTTTTAAATGCTTTTATATTGATATTACATGCCCTTGATTCAGTTGATTCAATAATAGCCAGTTTCTTATAAAATACACTATTATAGCTCATCCCTTTGCCCTTAGAAATAACTGGGAGTTTCATTATTATTGTGGAATTCCTGGTAAGTATCCTCATATCCCATTAATCTCTTGTTCTGTGCAGCATCCTATTTGCGGATATTGTTGGGTTTACCAGTCTAGCCTCGCAATGCACGGCCCAGGAGCTGGTCAAACTGCTAAACGAGCTCTTCGGGAAATTTGACGAGCTTGCTACAGTAAGTAATACATTTGCATGCATGTGCGAGAGAGAGGGGGGTTGGGGGGGGGGGATTAATTATAATCCCCAATAGTGGCTAACCTCTTACAGATTTACATTGTGCATATCAGGAGAGAGGAAGTACTTGAGGAAAAAAATTTATTTGTAAATAATAAAAAATAAACAAACACAAAACAAAACAACCTTGCTTTGCGGGGCCCCCTGGTGGCTCGGAGGCCCCAAGGGCCCGCTTATACTGCTTATAACTAGAAACAGCCCTGTTGGGTTTAATTGACCCTTCACTAAGCTCTGCCCCCCTTGGTTATGGTTGCTCGCTCTGAAAAACTCTGCAGAGCTCCACATTGTAATGAATGGGAGATTGCCATGAACAACAAATTCTTTGGCAAATATTCTCATAAACGGAATGGATAATATTATTACATGGGCTAGTATGAAGAGTGATATTGTAATGTATATTTATCTAAAGATTTTTGCTAAAGAAATTGTTAATTTATTCAGTAATTTGATTTAAAAACTGTGTAGACTGTGAATCAGATTCAAGGCAAACAATTATTACAGTCACTTTAAAAGAAAAAAACATTTAATAGTGATTACACATCTCATAACATTAGCACAAGTATACAGAGCTGTTTAAAACTAATTTTGATGCTGTGAACTGTTTATTTATTATCGGTTATACCAGGGGTCGCAGCCTTTTTGACATGAAGTGCCATTTTTTTATTTTCCTGGTCAATGGCATGTCATGAAATCACTAGCACACAATCAACAGTGAGAGAGGATATGACATTTTTCGCACCTGCATTCAAATCAACATCTTGATGTAATCCTCATGATCATGCATCGTGTTTTCATGAGCTGAATGTGAGGCTAAATACTATTAAATTGTGATGAGACTCACGCTGCGCATGCAAGCCATTTGCACATCACAAGTCAATCAATTAGTTAGCACTTTTTGGTGAATCGCAAGGTTCCAGGTTTAATTTATTTTAAATAGACTTGAAAAGATGTTTTAACCCCACGATGTGGGTTGATGTTTTCTGTTTTAATCTTTTAATATAATTTTGAGTGCGACTATGGTTTAAGGAGGGTATCATCGGCACAGCCTGACCGAAGCAATCGGGTGCGTTTACTCACCTAATTAACCGACTGTGAAGCGCTGCCGGCTCGTGATGTGCTTGCATGCGCTGCACAAGTGTGTTGGGTATACTGCAGTCTCGTCACATTTTAACTTTATGTTTAGCTTCCCATTCAGCTCATGAAAACATGCTGCGTGATCATGAGGAAGGATTACATCAAGATGTAGATTGGAATGCAGGTACAGAGTTTAAAGTCTACTCCTCTCTCACCACTGCTGGCCTGCCAATGCTGGCACACGTGCCATAGGTTGCCGACCCCTGGAAATCGATGCATAAATGGATTAACATTCAATTATTTGCTTTCATTTACCTTGGAGCAAATGTAGGTGTCATTGAAGATGTTATATGTTCATTTGGAAATGAGGGCAGACACAGTTTAATCCATAACATGCTCATCTCTGAATTATTTAAAGATTATTACAAATAAAAAAAGAAAAACACTGCAGGTATCATCTAAGAGTAACTCATGCCACTATTATGAGTGATTGTAACTGTTTCACAGGGTAACGTGGTTACCCATGTTAACATGGGACATTGGTTTGAATGGGAACTGGAAATTACACTTGTCAGAACAGTAAATCACAAGTGGAATAATCTTATTTGCAAAATTAAAGCATCATAGGCTGAAATGTCTCAATAGTTAGCTTATACAGTTAAATTATTTATTTATTTCTTCATTGGTTCTGTTGGTCTAGTGGTAGTGTGTCTGTAAACCATGCACACTGATCTGGGTTCAAAGCACCTGAGAACATCTGTATTTTTATTTACTGTATTTTTATTTCATTGTCATAACAGCATCCTTTACTTTTCATAGTTTATATACATGACACTATCGTATGTTTCTAATTACCCATGACACAAGATGATATCTTAGAACTGCGCTTTTTTCTTTTTTTTTCTTTGGAGAGCAAGTAAGACCAAATTGACCAATGAGTGAGAATAAACTGAGAAAGCATGAGAAATTTCTTCAGAAACTTAATAATTCTGTTTGTTTAGCAAAAAGTTTACATTTTCAATCTTAAATTGGTTCGAACATTTTAAAAAGCCTCTTAATTATGTGTGGAAAATATAGTTTATATTTTTTCTCAGTAATTCAGGCATGCTCAGAAAATTAAATCGATTTTACTGTAATTGCTTGCTGTCAGATTCAGTTACAATATTGATTGATTTATTTAAAACAATTTTATAAGTAGTTTGTCTGTGTATGTGTGTGTTTTACAAATTGTTTTCATTATATCTGTTAAAAATACATCAAAATCTGCAGCAAAGCAACAAATGAATTGTATTGTATTTGTACCCAGATCCCTGAATATACTGCCATTAAGCCTAACCACTGGACCAGCATCCCAGCTCTATTAGTGCTGTCACTTTGTTGATTTTCAGGTTAATCAAGTCATTATTTATTATAAAGAAATAAAGGCAATTGAAAGTATATTATCGACACTTATCAGCTATGATGCTGTAATGTTGCAAATAAAGTAATTCCACTTGTGGTTTGCCGGTCTGTAATGTAGACAAGTGTAATCGGCAGTTCCCATTCAAACCAATGTCCCAGTTTGACATGGGTAATGCCATGGTTACTGTTGTAACCTCAGTTCCCTGATGGAGGGAACGAGACGTTGTGTGATGTAGTGATGCCATGGTTACTGTTGTAACCTCAGTTCCCTGATGGAGGGAACGAGACGTTGTGTGATGTAGTGATGCCATGGTTACTGTTGTAACCTCAGTTCCCTGATGGAGGGAACGAGATGTTGTGTGATGTAGTGATGCCATGGTTACTGTTGTAACCTCTGTTTCCTGATGGAGGGAACGAGACTTTGTGTGATGTAGTGATGCCATGGTTACTGTTGTAACCTCTGTTCCCTGATGGAGGGAACGAGACGTTGTGTGATGTAGTGACACTAGGGGTCACTCTTGAAAGCCCCGAACACCTCCCATTCTTTGAGAAAAGGCCAATGAGAATTGGCGAGTGGAATTTGCATGCCACTCCCCCGGACATACAGGTATAAAATGAGCTAGATTTTCAGAGCCGGACGGTTGTACTCTCAGCGATAAAAAAAAATATTAATCAAAGACAATGCATCTGTGTATTTCCTCAGTTAATTTGGGATTACTTCAAGGAATTTATCACAAAAATGTATAGTTCATACAAAATAATTTTGTTTAACCATTGACCCACAAAACATACTTGGTTTACTCATTTTAACCACTAAGAGTTCTAAACATAAAGAACTAATATTGGCATTATATTCATTCATTTTCTGTTATAGCATAATTTAATGTACAGCTGCTTTGAAACAACACCTGTTGTGAAAAGCGCTATACAAATAAACTTGACTTGACTCTTGAAAAGCTTCATCATGTCTTTGTGTGTGTGATTGGCAGGAAAACCATTGCAGAAGGATTAAGATCTTGGGAGACTGTTATTACTGCGTGTCAGGCCTGACCCAGCCGAAAGCAGACCATGCTCACTGCTGTGTGGAAATGGGTTTGGACATGATCGACACCATCACGTAAGTGTGGACCATTTCAACGGTATCTTGCTGCTCAATCTTATTCTGTTTTTTACAGCAGTCATTGAGCTGGCCAGAACAAGACTACAATCATCTGACAGACTATATTTGAAAGATATAGTGTGGTTTTATTTGAATGTGTGTGTGCGTGTGTGTAAGACCTGTCCGAATATATTCATTTTTCTGCTCTGAATTCTAAGGAGGCTTTCACTGCTGCAGTCCCTTATCACCTCACACAGGTGCTAGAATCCACCCCCACACACACACACTTTTCCAGTCTCACATTAGTGTAGATCTGCTGCTTCTTGTTGGTAGCAAACAGAGAAGAAATTCCTCCTGCTAAATCCCCAGCTATCTCTTTTCAATCATCACAGCATGCATTATAGAGAGGGATGATGAGAAAGAAGCTTTTGAAAAAGAGGCAAAAAAAATTACTCTTGTTCTCTTTCTAAAATTCAGTGTCTTTGTAAGGAAACGGCCCAAGCGTGACTGATTGTGGAAGCACCAATGACACTCTGAGTTCCACCTCCCCAATATAAACCGCAGCCCTCTTCAGACGCACCGTGATTTTATGTTACAGACTGCAGGGTATGCACCCCCTGCTGGCCTCACTAATATCTCTTCCAGCAGCAACCATAGTTTTCCCAAGGAGGTCTCCCATCCAGGTACTAGCCAGACTCAACCCTGTTTGGCTTCAACAGTGTGATATACTGCTGGCTAATGTTCAGTTGCTTGACAACGGAGCCATTGGTAACTTCCAAATGCAATAGATCTCTTCTACAATCTTGTTTAGTGGCTAGTACTATGATATTGAGGAGTGAACTAATGCATCACAGCGAGTTTATCTCTGCTGTTGTACTCTCAGCACTTTTCAGTGTTTTTCAGACTCTTTTGAGGTGCTCACAATGCTTCAAAGAGAAGGAAATTAAAAAAAGAGTTCTTCTCAGCTTGGGTATTCTTTGTGTAAGTTTTCATATTGTGGTGGACTTACCTCAGGAGTATGGCATCTCCCTGTTTGTTTATGTGCCTGCGGCACACGGATCTCCACAAAAGATTCTCATTCACTTTGCAACTCGTGTCTGGGTGCTAAACATACACATTCCATGTTGTCCTATTCTGAGAACTGTCCTAATTGTTCTTCCTTCTCGACCAAGACCCGGGAGAGAAGGTTGAGGGCTGCACTTGCAGGAAAAAAGGACCCATATCTCTCTCTTCAGGCCAGAGAAGAGACAGTAGAGAGTCCGCAGGCCCCATCATAGGGCAAAATGATGGAAAGCTTATCTCCTATCCTTCCCTCACTGTTTGAGGGTGCGTGGTGGGAGAGGAAGATGACGAGGAAGACAAGGTGTTGTCCACCATCCTTGAGGAGGAAAAAGATGATGAAGGGGAAACCCAGAAAAGGCAACATGATTAAAGTTTTATCCACGCACTTCAGGGACCAGGTCGTCTGCTTACAAGTCTTCTATCCCCCACCATTTAATTCGGATGAGGAGCAGATGCTACACTTTTTATGCCCAGTGTGAGCATTGCATGTCTATGTGAACATGCAGTCAGTTCAGACTGTCGAACCAGCACTTTGTTTGCTTTGGAGGATGCACAAAGGCATGTCCATCTCCAATCAAAGGCTCTCTCAATGGATTGTCAATGCAATAACCCTCGCATATGAATCACATGGTGCATGATGCTCCATCAGTGTGAAAGCGTATCCAACCAAAGGCATGGCTTCTTCAATGGTGTGGGTAAACGATGTGTACTTGTAGGAAATATGTTTAGCAGCAGGTTGGTCTTCACCAAGCACATTCGCCAGGTTTTATAACATAGGTGTGGTCTCTCTCTTCGCAGGTCCTCGCTGTCTAAGTGAGCTAATTGTTCTAACACACTACAGGCGAGCTTAGGCTCTTATAACGAGTGGGCTATCTGCTATAGTTTTGTTTCAGCTGCCTGTATGTCACAAGCACTTCTTTGAAAAACTTTGCCTTCCCAACCCTGGTTGTAAAGTGGTTATAATATGTGTATTTATAAGGTTCAAATAAATTCCCAGACTGAGATAAATTTTTCCTTCTGGCTTTTGACTATGTAGGGAGATTGATCAATACTCTATTCACATTGAGGCATGTCTTTGATGCCGACACCATCTTGTGTGGCCTGTGACATCCTATATAGTACATATCCTTCCTCAAGTGTCTATGCCCCTGGCAAGGCCCCTCTGTGGGGTGTGACGTAACGGCAGTAATGCGGCGTGATTGAATGTTTTTCCCTTCTGACGCAATGTCGAGTGAACCGTAATCGAAAGGGATCTCTGGTTATGCATGCAACCTTGGTTCCCTGAGATGTAGGGAATGAGACATTGTGGTAGCTGGCCACACTACTTACCCAGAGCTTTGAGGTGCGAGCGATGAGCTCCTTGACCCTCAGTCAAAATGTTTTGATTTTGCACCCCTTTAAATAAGCCAGAAGGGGTGGGGCTCAAACACCATTGCCAATTATGGAATTGGCTTTATTTTACAAGGGCTTCAACTAGATAGTTGAGAAGGAATTCCCATACACATCAGAGGAAACGTCAGGGGATTTTCCCTTAATCTCAGGGAACCGAGGTTACTTCTACCTAGTAACTTCTAGGTAGAAATATATAGTGTTTCTCACCATGTAAATCATTTTATTTACTTTAACATTAAAGGTGCAAGTTTATGAAAAAAAAACTGTACTTTGAAATAAATATGTTTAAAGATGTGTAAAGTCAGTGCTGCTGGTGACACCAAACTAAAATAATAACTGTTTTCAAACCTTACTTATAGTTGACTTACATATAGTTGCTAATTAAACTGGGATAGGAAAAATTATTTTAACATAGGAAAAAGTTGCCAATTACCAAAAAACTTAACAATGAAATTACCAATTGATTTTTCACTTTATCTCAGTAACCCCCCTATTATGGACACATTCAGTTATATAATAATTTATCATGGGTGTCAAATACTGTGATGAGGAGGAGGGCATGGTCGGGCCATGATGGAGCAAGGGAGAGCGAGATAAGGGGCGGCTGGAGACAACGGTTCGAGGGAGTGTGACGTTGCCCTTCCTTTACCTGTTACAAATACATCTGCAGTTATTGTTGCAATTGTAGTTATTTGGTGATGGCAACTGAAAACATAAACAAATATTTATGTTGCATCAATATCAATAGGTTCCAGTATAGAGTCAAATAGACCAGCAAACATACACAAAATGCTTAGGTTACATTTAACATTTTGTTTATTTTGATTGTGCGTGTATAATCAGATCTGTTGTAGAAGCAACTGAGGTGGACCTGAATATGCGTGTGGGTTTGCACACGGGCCGTGTGCTGTGTGGTGTTCTGGGGCTGCGCAAATGGCAGTATGACGTCTGGTCTAATGATGTCACACTGGCCAACATGATGGAGGCTGGAGGACTGCCTGGGTGAGTCATATTTAGGACCTGTCAGTTTAACAAATTCAGAAATTGTTGCCATTTCTTTATATAGTGAAGACTGTTTGAGCTGAAAAGGAAGAGTGTAATAATTTGCCCCTCCCCCAATAGGAAGGTTCATATCACCAGGGCAACACTGGAATATCTAAATGGAGATTATGAGGTGGAGCCGGGCTATGGCCATGAGAGACACGCTTTCCTCAGCAAACACGCCATTGAGACCTTCTTCATTGTGCCCTCGCACAGACGCAAGGTACAAAAACATCATCAAGTCAATTATCTGCAGAAAGTACAGGGGAATGGATGTAGGACGGGACTTGATTTTATGGGATTATGAAAAGTAGAGACATATCAGGCTATGATATTATTGGTTAATATAATTTTTCACCACCTACATGACCTTGGTTACATCAGCAGAAAAGAAAAGCCATTTTTGAGAAGGACAAAAATGATTAAGGAAGAACCATGTTAATTATTACACTGGAAAGTTATAAGGGCCATTTCTCAGTTACTATGTCTGAGCCAAAAGTCTGATTGCAAAAATGCTAGTTTTCTCTAACTATAGTTTTCTAGCCTCAAAACTAAAATAGCAATAGTATCAGAGTTTTTGTAATAGCTGTTGGGGAAGCAAGTGAACACAATAAAATCCAACATTGGGATTCATTTACATTTTTATCAAAAGGTTGAACTGTGTTCTTAGGACAAGTGCATTTTAAGGCTGGGGCAGGTTGTCACATGTGTTTTACATGTGGTATTTTAATAGAATAACTTTGAATAATTACTGAGAGCAAGAAAAATTGTTTCATGTTACCATTTCCTTTTTTGCTGTTGTTAATTGTTTTGTGTTTTAGAACAGTTTTACAGAACAACCTATAGCTGACTATTTACTGGCAGGTTCCAAATGTGTCTCAGTCTCCCATACATTTTGATGAAAGATGATGAAAACTCACATTCTTTTCTTTAGAATAATGTGCACTGATGCATAATAAGACCAGATACATTTATTCAGAAAGTAAATACTTCATATTGTCTTTAAGGACAATTAGTCTCAAATTAGTTCATCATGAGCTTCAAAAGGAGCATACACTTTTTATTCCCTGAAAGCAACTGTTAATGAAAGTGCTCATTAAGTTTGAATGTTCAGAAGAAGTACAAATTTCCTTTAATGTTTGACTTACTTTCATGATCCTGTGAAACCAAAAAAAGATTTGGGCTATTAGTCCATCTCTATTGGCTTTGAGGCCATCTATGCTAGTGCACTCCCAAAGGTTAACAAAATCAACTTTTAGCAGATTTTAGTCTGTCTTTAGTCTGTCTTTCTTTTGAAAATTGGACTAAAAATATTGATGACTCATCACGCATTTATGGGCTCATCCAAGTCAAGCAAGCAGCACATCATGGTTCACAACTGTGATGTTAATTAAAAAGGGATGATCCCTTCGATATGTCCCTAATTTCCTGTTTCAATAGGATACATGTCACAGGGTCTTTTAAAACCATGAGAATTGAATTTTTCTATTAGAGGTTTGAATGTGCAACAACTTAACTGCATTGGCATCAAACCGAATCCCTCAGATAAGAGCGACAAGTATAATGCAATAAAATGATCCACGCAAGCACAATCAAGAAGCCCCACACAATTCCCAGTGCTGGAGTTCTTTAGAAA
This sequence comes from Xyrauchen texanus, assembly GCF_025860055.1. NCBI lineage: Eukaryota > Metazoa > Chordata > Actinopteri > Cypriniformes > Catostomidae > Xyrauchen > Xyrauchen texanus. Next base: position 15,939,761 of record NC_068305.1, read on the forward strand.
TGGATTTAAGGGCTTCTTTTTCATATCATTTCTTTTGAGTCACTACCTCTTGAGTCACTACCTCTTGAGTCACTACCTCTTGAGTCACTACCTCTTGAGTCACTACCTCTAGACAATGGTTACCACAGCCATTTTAACACATTCAGTAAAGCTTTTCTCCTTCTGTATTCCACATTACATCCTCTCGCTCTCTCTCTGCAGGTTTTCCCTGGGCTGATCCTATCAGACATAAAGCCAGCGAAGAGGATGAAGTTTAAGACAGTTTGTTATCTGCTGGTGCAGCTCATGCACTGCAGAAAGATGTTCAAGGCTGAGATCCCTTTTTCCAATGTCATGACCTGTGAAGATGATGACAAGGTGTGTGATTATTTACATGTCCATCTTAACAAAAATTGCATATATTGCCATCATTACTTTGTTTCCATTTTTGGATTGTATAGAGTGCGAATGAGAGTTAACTATAACAGAACAATCTGTACAATCCTCCAATACTTCATAATCCAAGACCCTAAATCACCTTTTACAACCACACAAATCACATCCACTCTGTTTTAATCTGGTCCACTCTAATGGCTGTTCTTCAGAGTGGATTACTGTCACACCTGCAGAATTACAGTTCTCATCATGGTTGACTGTGTGTGTGTGTGTGTGTGTGTGTTTTGATTTGTATCAATCAGTGTATAATTATTATCTCATCAACATTGTATATGTAAAAAAAATATGCTGAGATATTTTGAATATTTTTGAATATCCATCCAATGTAGAACTGATGGAGTTCAGGAATAACCCATTTATTGTCACCACACTCAATACAATAACGTAATGGAGCTTAGTTTGCTTGATTATGCATATACATTTAAGCGGGTATGTGTGTGGTTTTCTAAAAGAAAGAAAACACCTAATAAAACCTAATAAAACCTGGACCTAATAAAAATTATATTTTTAATAAAGAACTAAAACCAAAAGACACAAACACACACACACACACGGACAGCTACCAGTAAACGTTCTCTCGCTGTCGCACCACCGTCCGCAGTCAGCCTTTATCCCTCTTGGAGGCTTGATTAGCCTGATAAGGGACCGGGTGTGTAAAATCATGACCCAGCCCTGCCCTCTGCCCTGTCACAGTACACTTCATGAATTATTAGGCATTATATCAATTCGCACCAGAGTTTATCCCCCTCAAACCAACAGGTTGGTCAAATGATATAAAAAGACCTCAAAAAACACGATTCAGTAATTCGTACACGAAGATACTAAGGATTGTGATAAGTGGCTCAAACCCCTGCTGTTTGCAGTATGAGAGGTCCCGCAAACCTCCACAGGGTTTTCCCCATTTGAGCTACTGTATGGGTGCCGGCCGCGCGGCGTGCTTTATGTCATGCGGAAAACTTGGGAGGAAGGACCTTCGAATAGTAAAAACCAAATTCAATACATTCCTGACCTTAGAGCAAAACTCCACACTTTGGGAAGGTTAGACAAGAGAATTTGCTCTAAGCGCAAAAAAGTCAATGCCGACTGTACGACAGGGGCACTCGGCTACAGGAATTTGAACAGGGAGATAAAGTGCTTGTATTGCTGCCCACCTTGAGCTCCAAATGACTCACCAAGTGGTGAGGACCCTTTGAGGTCACACAACGATTCAGAGATCTTGATAATGAGGTTACCCAAACGGATAGGAGAGGGGCACATCAATTCAACCACCTCAGCATCCAGGTGGTGCCTGTAGCCTTGGTGACAGTAGTTCAGGAGAGGGTGGAGCTCAGGCTGGATGTATCTCCCAAGTCAAGTTCATTCATCCCGGTTCATTGCAGAGACCACCTCTCACTGTCACAGCTTACAGACATAGCCTGGTTGCAAGCAGAATTCACAGATGTGTTTTCACATCTTCCTGGTCACATGGACTTCATAGAGCACCATATCGAGACCACCCCAGGAGTGGTGGTTAGTAGCCACCCCATCATCTTCCTGAACATAAGAATGTTTAGGAAAAATTAGAGGCAATGCTTAAAATGGGCTTAAATGAGTCACACAGCGATTGGGCCAGCCTGGTAGTTCTGGTACTGAAGAGCGACAGCTTGGTTCGGTTCTGTGTTGACTACTGGAAAGTGAATGAGGTGTCCAAATTTGACGATAATCCAATGCCGCGGATTGACGAGTTACTCGATCGGTTGGGCGCAGCTCAATTTTACTCGATGCTGGACTTATCAAAGGATTATTGGCAGATCCTTTTATATCCAATATCACGAGAAAAGATGCTTTTTCCACACTGTTTGGATTACACCAATTTATGACTCTTCCGTTCGGTTTGTTTGGAGCCCCGGCCACGTTTCAGCACCTTATGGACAAGATCCTCAGAGTGTGCATGGCATATGCCGCCACATATCTCGGCGATATTATCATTTATAGTAATGATTGGCATATGCAACAGCTGAGGGCAGTCCTGAGAGCGCTGCAATGGGCAGGACTCACAGTCTACCAAAGAAGTGTGCAATTGGGCAGGTTGAAGTTAGGTATCTGGGGTTCCACTTTGGTCACGGACATGTGCGTCCACAGGTTAACAAAACCACACAGATTGCAGCCTGCCCGGCGCCCAAGACCAAAAAAGAGGTAAGGCAGTTTTTGGGGCTGGCTGGCTACTACTGAAGGTTTGTGCCTAGCTACTCTGATGTCATCAGCCCGCTGACTGACCTTACTAAAATGGGGGTCCCGATCCTGTCCAGTGGACAGAGTTGTGCCAAAAGGCATTCCTCAAGGTAAAATTTGTTGCCAGGCCTAAGTCAGCGGTGTGGAATATGTGGCATGGGGGTGTGGCCATGTGTCAGTCTACGTGAGAGGGAGAGCGGTAAGGCTCATCACCTGGATCGTAATTATCTCTAACATCTGTCTCTCATTATAGTGATGGTGGAGGGAGTCCTGAAAAGGCACACCAGAGTGTCAGAGAGGGGAGAAAGTAAACAGAGAGCACGACAGCCCTAAACAGAGAGCGTTTATTATTTAAAGTTCAGTTAAAAATTATTGCTTTGTTATTGACGGTTACTGTCAATTGTGTGTTTAAGGAGAAGAATAAAAAGACTGACCTTGAACATGCTTCATTGGCTCCTGACTACTCCATTGCCCACAAACTAAGATCGATTACAACAATAAATTTAATAATTGACAAATAAACTATGAACTTAACACAAATCTTATAAATATTGGTTTCATAAAATGGCTACAAGAGTGATCGTCAGGGACATGATTTTTATATTCCACTATATTTTCAGAGTTTAGACTGGAACTTTATTACCACCTGCTGGTGGAATCTCCTAAATGCAAATGCAGAAACAGATATTACACTTTGCGCTGGGAATACAGGCGTTTCTAAAACGTCTTAGCACAATGACCTACTTCTCAGGAAAATAGCAAATTGCTCCATGCACCACTTCATTCATGTACATACAATACACCAAAAGTTTGCAAGCATACTTCCACAAATAGCGCTAATACTCCCACCATGCCCACTTGCACTTTGCACTGGCACAAAAATTGCCCTTATATTTCACTTAGATCACGAATATTAGATAAGGCATTGCACACGGTTGTTGCATGTTGCTCTTCGCCTTGTGCACTCACGAACTTAAAGCCCATTTTCATACAAAGTGAGGTTGAGTACATTTCTGAGTGAAATGTTTCTTTCATCTCTGTCCTCATAAATGGATTCTGTTGCAAAAAAAAAAACAAAAAAACAATGCATGAGGTATTTCAGAAATATGACAGAATTTTTCAATGGGTTTCTAGAGACGAGCCCTGCGCACAGCTTCAGAGAAACTGCGCAGTCGGACTTCATTTTCAGCGGGCATGATGCAGAACTCCCCCGGGACAAGAGTAAACCGCTACATTGGCCGTCTGATAGAAGCACGGCAGACAGAGTCCGAGACAGCAGACCTCAACTTCATTACCCTCACATACAGAAGCAGAGAGAGAGAGCAGAGAGTGAGTACACATACACAAAGCTGCAGAAGGAATGGATTATGGACAGGGATTGACTGGACATAAATTGCATAGGGATTTTTCACAGTTGGGACTAGAGATGTCAAAAGTACCTGTACTACCAAGTCGATCCTAAAATAAAAAAGATGTCAAGATAACAGTGTTTCTGCAGTACTGGTTGTACTGACCCAATTCGACACCCACACGCCATCTGACTGACACCCGACTGCTTCCTAATTCTCACACACAAATTTGACATATATATATATATAAAAAAAAAGGAATGCACAATTAATCAAATTAAAATTGTGATTATTGCTTTGTGTTGTTATTAAACTGCAAAAGTCTGTAATCTTCAGCCAACCGCTCATGCACTGGAAACTCCACTCTCACTAAGAATCATGCAGGACGTATGTGTTGTTTCAGATTGTGAAGCTCTGTGAAGACTGTGAAGCTCACAACATGTGTAGAATATATATTTATAGAATTCATTCACAGCATTTGTACTTTAACGATTAAAATGGGCCATGTAGTGAACAATAGTGAATTGTTTATCCGGAGGTGTGAAGCTTTTGTCAAAAACACATCAAAATAAAAGCTTACATTAAAAGAAGATCTTGATTAAAAATAAAAGCTAAATGCCTGAAATTGTGACAGAAATATATTATAACTGTATAGTAAAATGTAATATTCACTGTAGATATATAATAATAATAATAATTATTAGCAATAAAATACAAGCGAGAGTGCTGTTGTACTGAATAAAAGATTGGTAAATAAGCAGAGACGAGAAAAGTAATTGTTCTATTTTCATTTGTTAATAGTTTTAGGAATTAACTTTATTAGTCACCATTTTGATGCTGAAATTAAATTCAACTTTAAAAATGTGAATTCTATGGAGCCCTTTATGTGACCTTTTGCGGGGGAAAAAATACAGATATTTATGTGTGAGCACGAGAATCTTTCACGTGTAAACAAGAAAATTGTCTCGCGAGCACGAGAAACGTTCCCATGTGCGTGAGAAAACATTTGCATGCTCAAGCTTTACAATTGCCGGTATATATTTAGCTGTTGTCCGTTTATGTCATTGTTACAGTGGATGGGAATTACAGTGGTGGGAATTTTGGATTGGATGTTTATCGCTTTTTTTCAAAAGGTTGCAACATGGAATAGAGGCCTAAATATAGTGTATTTATGTCATCTTAACATAGATACACATACTCATGCATTTGACCATTATTAAACAGCTTACATCCAGTGAAACACCATATCTATAATTTATACAGAGATTAGGGTTTGTATTTTGTTTTGTAGTTTAATGTTCATTACATGATTTAATTCATCGTCTCATTTTGGTTTAATGGAGGGGCCTCCAACTGGTGCCCAGATTCATCCAAAAGTTCAAGATTTCCACTGATGTGTTACATTTAATGTAAACACTTATCTTTTTTGGCCAAGTTTAAAATATATTTCTATCATTTCATGCGCACCCATGCTGTTATGAATCAGACGAGGGCAGATGAGGAGTGAGGATCTAAATGCAGTTCTTTTTAATGAAGGAACAAACGGTGAACAGAACAACTAAAAATAAAACAACACAGGGAACAAACAAAACATCCACGATGGGAAAACAAATTATAAACATGAAAACCATCCACGGAGGGCACGGGCAGGAACACAATCAAGGACAACCATAACATTCAACGACCAACAACGAATGAACAAAAAACAGGGCTTAAATACACAGGGATGATGAGTAAATTAAACAGGTGGAAACAATGACGCTGGCAGTGATGAGGGCAGGGGATTATGGGAAGTGTAGTTCGGGACAGGTGACGGGAGAAACATAGAGCAGACAACGGGGAATCGTGACACATGCACTCGCGTTCTCCGTGAGATGGCGCTGATGCAAAAGGAAATTAGATAATCTTTCACTGGAAATTGTAACGGGTGAGCACGCCAACGTTTTCTCACGTGCATAGGAAGTTTCTCTTGCTCACGTGGCAATTTTATAATTCACTTGTAAAAGTTTCTTGTGTGCACGCATAAATCACTTTATATTCCCGCAAAGTTCATTTAAGGGGCTCTGTAGAATTCTTAAGAAAAAATAAATAAAATGGTAAAAATATGATTTAGGGGAAATAAATAATTATTATTATTTCAGTTTTGTCCTAAATAGAAACACTTAAGAAACATATTCATTGAGAAAAATTTAAAGAATGAAAAAAAAAAAAAAAAGAGGCCTGGGCTAAGCACTAAATATCCATTGACCCTAGAACCGCCCCATGGTTACATTTACATTTATGCATTTGGTTTTATCCAAAGCGACTTACAGAGCCCTTATTACAGGGACAATCCCCCCGGAGCAACCTGGAGTTAAGTGCCTTGCTCAAGGACACAATTGTGGTGACTGTGGGGATTGAACCAGTGACATTCTGGTTACCAGATTAATAGTTATGTGCTTTAGACCACTACACCACCACCACTCCATTGAATTGAGTTCCCATGTTTACCTGACAGCTAGTACAAACATATTATGTTATTTAGAGGTGTTTGAAACCAACATACAACAACACTGCTAGAGGAAAAAAAGGTTAAAAAAAAAACAAATACAATATGTAATTGGACGTTTGAGACATTTGTGAGGCCTTTGTGTTAACTTCCCTATGTGACAACTGGCGTCGTTCTTCCCTATATTATGGGGGATAAATCATTGTGATATTGTGACGGCAGTTCTCTGCTGTTTTTATGTCTCAGCCCATCCCTGTTTATGGGTAAATGTTTATACAGCATTATTTGATCAATGGCATTAGCAGTAATGACTTTGCGAAATGCGAGGGAGAAGGAGTGAAGAATTTCCTCACATGCACGCCACATCCTCCGCGTTGTTCTGTGGCGCTTCGTGACACCATGTCTACTCTCACTTTCAAACTCCTCTCTACCCCTCATCTTTCTCTCTCTCTTTCTCATTTGCTTTGTTGTCTCTTCCTTTCCTCATTCCACACCTCTTTCCAATCCCTCTTGTGAGGCATCCGCCCTCCCTAACAGAATGGGGGCAACAGTAATGATTTGGGAATATCTGTCAGACGCACGACATACGCACTTTCTCTCACGCTTTTTCTCTCACGTGTGCAGGAGCTCACGGTGGCTTTCCCTGATCTCTGTGGGATAATGACATTATCTAGCTGTTGTGTAGAGAGGGGATGCTGGTTTTTATACTCTAATAAAACTGACACACAAATCGGTGCATGGAGCTCTCGCAGTTCGCACTGGAATGACACAAACACACGTTCTTTGTGACACCTACAAAAAGACACGACCCAGCACATGTTCGCATGCGCACTCACATTCACATGTGGATCTACTAAATGTGTAATTGCTGTGATCTATCAAATTGACTCTGTCTCTCTCTCTCTCTCTCTCTCTCTCTCTCTCTCTCTCAGTATCAACAAGTGTACGATGATGCCTTTATCAGCGCTGTGGTCATCTCTCTCGTCCTCACTTCATTTTTTGCAGTCGTCTATTTTATCATCATTCCTCAGTACGTAACACACACACACACGTTTGTTTTTCTAGCATTGTTGAGACATTCCATTGAACCCCCCAAACGGCCAGACACCTTTACTTTGTCTGCTAGACACTAAATTGATCACACTTTTCATGTCCTCAGAGGTCACTACAGTGCACAACACACACACTCATGCATAATCATTTGCATGTAATCTCTCTCTCTCTTTCCTGTAGGGGTCTTCTGGTTGTGATTCTGCTGGTTCTTTGTTTGAGTTTCCACACTGTAAGTGTGATGTACCTTCACATCACTCACGTGCAGGTAACACACTCACTCAAGGTGATAATAATCCTGTCCTGTCACAGTCCTGTCACTCTGTCAGTCTGGGTTTTTGTCTGACTGGACTTTGGCATTACCGTCCCATGTCTGTCTTGTGTTTTGTTGTCTATCTTTGTGTGAGCTCACTGTTTCGGTTGTATTCCCTGCCGTGCGCTCTTCGGTCTGTCATGTTTCATGTCGGGAGCACGGTGTCTGGATCCTGACTTTCTGTCTGGTTTGGTTTCAGTCTTTGTCGGGATCCAGACACCCATGCTCCATGTCTGCCTGTAATTGACGTGGGTGCATCGCGTTTACGTCATCATCGCAGCATGCGCTTACGTCAAAATATTTTGTCTGTCTCGCAAACACGCCCGGGTCGCGAGCTGTCTTCATGTTGTGCTGAGGTTCGGTCACTTCAGTCACTTTGGTCTAAGTTGTCTGGTGTGTGTGTGTGTGGCCGAACTCTCACACAGGTGTCCTGTATTGTTTTTTTCACCTGTTACGTGCATCGCATTGCGTTTGCTTCGCGATGTTCGCTCAGGTTTTGTTTAGTTAGAGAATGCGTGGCATCACTTTGTTTGCCGTTGCTATGCATTCTCTCATCTCATTTGTTAGTTGGCATGGGCGTATGTTGCCTCATTGTCTTGCCGATGTGCACTAATGCAATTCCGTTGTTTTGTTGTCTTGTGATAGCACATGGATTTGTTTTTTTCTTTATTGCCACATGTCTCTCTGTCATATGTCATACCCTGCCTCCTTGTTTGCTTATTATTAGTTAATTTACCTCACCTGTCCCGTTAACCTGTTTGATTCTTTATTATTCCCATCCCAACCTCGGTCTGATCAGTCCTGTTTCTTGTTTTCCCTGCCCCAGCCTGGATTATATTACCTTTGTTTTTTCCCCTTCGGGGTAGTGAATGTTTATTGTTTTTCCCCCTTGTGGGAGTTTGAGATTTTCCATGTATTATTTGTATTTAATAAATTCAATTTTTTTTAACTCTGCTATTGGGTCATGCCTCTGCATTCCTTGACACATCCCCTAAACCTAAGTTTTAAACTACGGCTCATAACTTGTCATGTACCGTTTGAGCTTCGGACATGAAGTATACCTCAAGCCGTGCATCCTATAGATCAGAATATCATAGAGAATTGTGGTGGGCTCTTTTGACTTGGCCAAGTAAGCAACCACCTAGCAGTAACCCAGAACACCCCACCAAACACATAGCAATGCCCTAGCAACCACTCAGGTGGATATCCTAGCAACTGTATTGGAACATGTTGAAAATCATTCACATTCCAGTGCTCTGGCAACCACCCACAACACCCTAGCACTGTGGCAGTGACTTTTGTATGGGCAAGCACAACTCACATTTTCTAACAAATCTAGTATGTCTTTGCTCTGCACATTCACTGAATTGTGTGTGTGTGTGTTTAGTGCTCTCCTGACTGCCTGACCCTGCAGATCAGAACGGTCCTGTGCGGCTTTCTGGTGCTGCTCATGTACTCCGTGACCCAAGGGTGTGTGGTGAGTTTGTGTGTACAGTTGCAGAGAGTGACTATTGTGCAAATGTGTTTAAAATTTCACCAAGTTGGGCCATGACAGAATTCAGTACTTTATCCATTAGACATTGAGGTAACAGTTTATTTAAAGCCTGCACATATAATGTGTTGTAAATGTATTCACAATGCCTCATAATACACATTTGTAATGCATTTGATCTTTTTATAAATAATTGTAATCACAGTTACTAATTTTTATAACACTTAACCTATGGAGTAGTTATGTCCAGGAGTAAAGACAAATGCATTATAACTAGGGCCGTTAAAGGTAACACATTAGCACATGTGATTTTAAATATGTTGAACACATAATTTTTTTTATGTCGTTAATGCATTTTATCAATTTTATATTATAAGTGTATCATTCTGTTCTCTATGATTTGTTTATATATTTTTTTCAATTGTAAAATTTCATAATTATAGAATTCATAGAACCTCAGCAATTATGAAATATCACCCACAATCGAAACGCACCTTTTGTACATGCACGAATGTGAAGGGTTTTGGGTGATCAGTGGCAAAACATTTTAAAGCTACACTATGTCACTTTTTTTTGTTAAAAAAACAACAAAATGTTATTAATGAGAGAGTGCAACAAAAATCCATCTTCCAAACCATGTTTTTACTTTACCCAAATACTCTTTGATAAACCTATAATAATTATTTATATTTTAGAGCTGTCGGGACGGATTTCGCAGGAAATTGTATACATACGTCATTCGCCCGTGTGTGTCACGTAATATCCGTACACAGATAAAATAAGCTCCGGCTTCTGTAGCACGTGAATGGGAGTAGCTGAAGCTGAAAGTTTGTTGTCACAACGAACAAGAAAAATTGACCATGGATAATTCAGAACGGCAAACCTACAGGGAATCGGCGGTTATAAAAACAAAGAAACCTCTAACAGAGCAGAGTCTACAAGCAAAAAGGGAAAACGTCAGAGTCCGTAATAAAATCAACATCGGCTTGGCTTTTCAGAGGTGGCGACAACTACAAGATCTGAAAGTATTTAAAAGCAACCCAGAGATGCATTTTTTGTTGTAGGGATTAGAGAACGTCTGCAACTAGATCCGGATCTTATATTAGGCAAAGCAATACAGAAAGTACGGCAAAACGAAACAGTAAAAAAAACAACAAGCAGTGTTACACGGGGCAGAATCAACGGCTACACATAGCTTGAATTTAGATACAAGAGGTAAGAGTATGATCAACAAAACATTCCAACATGACAGGCAAAGAAAAACAGACAAAAACATTGACAGAAAAGTGAAACCAACACAAAAAGACTGTGACAGATGTGGGGCAAGGCAGAGACATTCTTGGAAAGACTGTCCAGCGAAAGACGCAGAGTGCTGAAAATGCAGAAAAAAGGGCCATTTTGCAGCTACATGTTGCACATACAAAGTTGACTCTGTCTCACAACAAGAGATTGAATATGCTGAGGAGGAAGACTATGCATTTCTCTGGGAAGTGTTTACAGCTCCGGTTAAAGAATGGACAGAAACTGTTGCAGTGAATGGGGCTCCTGTCAATTTTAAACTGGACACTGGGGCAGCTGTGACTGTTGTACCAGAGACCATTTTCAATGCAAACAAACTTGGTGAGTTAAAGACACCATCAAAAGTACTGTATGGGCCAGGGTGCAACATCCTTGATGTAAAAGGGTGTTTTCAAAGCGTGTTGAGTGCAAAAGGACACAGCTGCACCCAAGAAGTGTATGTTGTAAATAAGCTCACGAAACCACTCTTGGGATTACCAGCAATAGACGCACTAAACCTGATTCACCGCATTGCAGCAGTCACAAAACAAGACAATGACTTCATTACTGCTTACCCGTCAGTGTTTACAGGTCTGTATAACAACAAACTGCAGAAGGATGCAACACCATATGCCCTATCAGCTCCCTGCCGTGTTCCCATACCTCTAAGAGTAAAAGTTAAGGAGGAACTACACAGAATGGAGAGAATGGGAGTCATTGCAAAGGTGAGCAGCCCTACAGAATGGTGTGCGGGGATGATGGTCGTGCCCATGCCAAACGGAATGATCCGTATATGTGTGGATTTAACAAACCGTAAACAAATGGGTTAAACGAGAACGCCACATTCTTCCAGCCATCGATCAATCCTTAGCCATGCTCTCAGACGCCATATTATTCACAAAACTAGACGCATGATCAGGTTTCTGGCAGATCCCCCTCACCTATGAGTCATGACCACTCACTGCGTTTATCATTCCATTTGGGAGATATGTCTTCAATCGTCTCCCATTTGGAATTGTTTCAGCACCCGAACACTTTCAAAGACGAATGTCCCAGCTATTGGAGGACTACAGCGGAGTGATTTGTCATGCTGACGATATCCTCGTCTTTGGGCGAGACAAGGCTGAACATGATTACCGCCTGCACAGTGTCTTGAAAAAAATTCAGTCAGTAGGTCTCACACTAAACTAAAAATGTGAGTTTGCTAAGAGAGAACTGCTTTTTGTGGGCCACAAAATCACAGCCAATGGCCTTGAGCCAGACCCAAGCAAAGTCAGTGCTATCCTCCACATGCCCAAACCAAAGTGTGTGGCAGATTTACGCAGAGTTCTAGGGATGGCCAACTATCTTGAAATTTTTTTACCACAACTGGCTTCATTCACCATACCACTGAAAGAACTGCTCAGACAGAATAATGAATGGGTATAGGATGAACCACAGAGACTTGCCTTTTGCAAACTGAAAGAAGAACTGAGTTCACCAAAAGTGTTACTCCCCCGAAAGAGAGACAAAGTTGCAAAAGATGCATCCTCCTATGGGGTAGGGGGTGTATTGATACAGAAACAAAATGATGGCACATGGAAACCAGTCACATACTTATCCAGGAGTCTAAAAGACACAGAGAAGTGCTATGCGCAAATTGAAAAAGCGTCCATGGCTGTAACCTGGGCGTGTGAAAGACTACGAGGTCTACACTTCACTATACTCACTGACCACAAACCTCTCATACCACTGCTGGGGTGCAGAGGACTTGATGAGCTACCACCCAGAGTCCTCAGATTCTGCCTTCATCTGTTGAGATTCAGTTATGACATCTAACATATCCCAATGAAAAATTGAATCACAGCAGACACGCTTTCACGTGCACCTCTGAGGGGGGATCCCTCACAAGCAGACCTGCAGTTAGAAAAAGATACATGTCTTTGTAGATGCTGTTGTGTCTTCTCTCCCAGTGACAGAATGTCGTTTGGAGAAGATAAAAAGGGCTAAAATATTTGATGAAATCTGTAGACAGGTGAAGGAACACTGTCTCTCTGGCTGGCCCGGAAAACATGATGTGAGTAAAGGATTGAGACCTTATTGGCAGGTGAGAGCAGAATTGACATTGCCTGACAATCTGCTGTTAGAAGGAGACAGACTAGTAATTCCAGTGCTTCTACAGAAAGAGATGCTGATGAAAATACACGACGGCCACCAAGGAATACCAAAGTGTCGTGCCAGAGCTCAGCACTCAGTGTGGTGGCCTGGTATATCAACAGAAATTCACCAGATGGTCGAGCAATGTCACATATGCAATCAACACAGGGTTCCTCACTGTGAACCACTCTTACCTTCTTCAGTTACAGAACGTCCATTGGAAAAGGTGGCCATGGATCTCTTTGAGTGGGCAAAGAACACATACCTGCTCATAGTAGACTATTTCTCTAGATATATAGAGGTGGCTCATCTGAAAACTATGTCTTCGGAGGTCATAGTAACAGCAATCAAAGACGCCTTTGCACGCCATGGCATCCCAGAGGAGGTCACTTCGGACAACGGACCTCATTTTGTGTCACACACATTCCAAAAGTTTGCAAAAGACTGTAACTTTAAACACATTACAAGCAGCCCACATCATCCCCAAGCAAATGGAGAGGCTGAGAGGGCTGTACGCACAATCAAAGGTCTGTGGACTAAGGAAAAAGACCACCACAAAGCCCTGCTGTCTAACAGAGCAACACCGATGGAGCAAGGGTTTTCCCTTTCCCAGTTGCTCATGGGAAGATGTCTACGCACCACCTTACCTCAAATCACAGGGAAGCTGGAGCCCAGATGGCCGGACCTGCAGGAGTTCAGAAAAAAGGATGAGAAAGGGAGGAAACGCCAGGCAGTGAATTACAATTACAGCCATAAGTCTCATCCCTTACCACAACTTCAGCCTGAACAGAAAGTGTGGCTCACCTCGGAACAGATATATGGATCTGTCTACGGACCAGCTCATACACCAAGATCTTACCTGGTGCAGACAGAGAGAGGAATGCTGCGGAGAAACAGAAAGCATCTCCGCCCCATTGGAGGTGTCACTAGATTGGGCAGGGTTTACAAACCTCCTGATAGACTGAACCTATAATATAATGAAGGAAAAGGGGGCTGTGCAATGCTTTGATGGAAAATATCACAAGAAAGTTTTGAAAAAAAAAAAGGGAAAAAAGGGATGTTTTAAGAAGCTGTTTGTTGAAATGAAAATGTTAAGAAACTGTTTGTGGAAATGAAAACGAGTTAATGATAAGATTTAACAGAGTTAATGTTCTATTCAAAGTTTCCATAAGTGAAACTTAAAGGGGTGTCACGAACCCCGCTCCCTCGCTCCGCCCCCTCGAGCTTCCACGCTCGTTCCGCCCCCTCGAGCTCGCACGCTCTTTTTGCTCGCTCAAGCCCTCACGCCCACTTTGCTCCTACTCGCTCACATGCTCGTAGGCAATCTCCCTTCCTCGAGTTTCTCACGCGTTTCCAGTCCCCCAGAACATTATGACCACCTGCACTCGCGTCATCTGCACTCGTCTCATCACCTGTCATGGTTTACACCTGCACTCGCCCCTATATATATCACTACCCTTTCGTCTCACGGTTGTTGGTTATTGTATTTAGTTTCCCGTGTCTTTGCCCCCGCTAGTCTCATCTAGTTTTGACCTCCTCTCGTTCACCTCTTAGCTTGCCAGCTCCCCTTGTTCCCCTGTCTTTTGCTCCCACTTGTTATTCTTATTCTGATTACCCCGGCTTTGACCCCCTACGCTCTCGTTGACCACTCTCTCCTGGATTTGCCCATTTACCCTATCTTGATTCCCCGGCTTCGATTTAACGCTCACCCTGACCATTCGTCACTGGATTTGCCCTGTTTTTGTACTGTTGCCTGCTTTGTTGGAATAAAGCAGTTTTCTCCGACATTGTGACTGTCTCGTCTTGTGTTTGTGTGTGCGGGTTACAAAATAACCAACCCTTACCGAAGACAGTCACAATGCCCCGCGCTGAGGATTCGCGCAGCTCACTAGAGCGGAGGTGCACGTCACATTCGGCGCGAGGAGCTACAGTTTGGAGGCAGGACCGAGCGCTCGCGGCCCAGGGGCAGCAGGTATGTTCTTTGTCTGATTTATGTCACCCTGTTTCACCCGTGTCTGCCCCTGAGCCCGTTGAAGTTTTCCACGCATCCGCGAGCGCCGTATGCTCTCCATCCCCGGAGAGGTTTTATGGCTCATCGGACGCGAACCAAGGGTTTTCCGTGCAAGTGGTTATGTAACTCATAACCCCGTCCTTGACATTATGGAGCCAGCGGCCCGACTCTTGGGTTTGCGCCAGGGGAGGCAACCCTTGGAGGCTTATATTATGGATTTTTGTGCCCTGGCGTACCAGGTGAATTTTGATGAGGTGGCTCTGAAAGACATTTTTCAATTTGGACTGAATGAGCCAGCCTCATCATTCATGCCTGGTGGTCGCTGCTCTCTCAACCTGGCTCAGTTTATTGACCTCGCCCTGCTGTACGCTGGTTCCTCGTTTACTGTGGGAGAGGCAGAAACTGAACCAGCGTTCCATACCACAGCCCCCGTCTTGAAGCCTACCACGGCCCCCGTCTAGAAGCCTACCACGGCCCCCGTCTTGAAGCCTACCACGGCCCCCGTCTTGAAGCCTACCATGGCCCCCGTCTTGAAGCCTACCACGGCCCTCGTCTTGAAGCCTACCACGGCCCTCGTCTTGAAGCCTACCACGGCCCCCGTCTTGAAGCCTTACACGGCCCTAGCCCCGAAGCCTGACACGGCCCTAGCCCCGAAGCCTTACACGGCCCTAGTCCCGAAGCCTGTCATGGCCCTAGTCCTGATGCCTGACACGGCCCCAGTCCCGAGACCTGTCACGGCCCCAGTCCCGAAGCCTGACATGGCCCTAGCCCCGAAGCCTGACACGGCCCCAGTCCCGAGGCCTGTCACGGCCCCAGTCCCGAGGCCTGTCACGGCCCCAGTCCCGAAGCCTGTCACGGCCCCAGTCCCGAAGCCTGGCACGGCCAGCGAGTCAATGCCCATGCCTGCCACGGCCAGAGAGTCAGCGCCCATGCCCGCCACGGCCAACGAGCCAGCGCCCATGCCCGCCACGGTCGGCGAGCCAGCGCCTGTAGCCTCGACCGTCCCCATGGCCACGTCCCCTGTTGGCCGAGGACGCAATAGAAGGAAGAGGGCCCCTTCTCCCCAGTCTCGTCTTGTGCTCAAGACCGCAGAGGTTCCCTCAGAGTCTTCCACAGCTCTGCCGGGTTCTGCTCCGCCCCCAGAGTCTTCCACGGCTCTGCCGGGTTCTGCTCCGCCCCCAGAGACTTCCACGGCTCTGCCGGGTTCTGCTCCGCCCCAGAGACTTCCACGGCTCTGCCAGCCTCTGCTCCGCTCTTAGAGTCTTCCACGGCTCCTCCTCCCAAGCCTCCCAGGGCTCCTCTCAAGCCTCCCAGGGCTCTTCCTCTCGAGCCTCCTAAGGCTCCTCCTCTCGAGCCTCCCAGAGCTCTATCTCCCAAGCCCCCCAGGGTTCTGCCTTTCAAGTCTCTCGAGCCTCCCAGAGCGCCGCCTCTCAGGGCTTCTCCTCCTGAGTCTTTCAAGGCTCCTCCTCCCAAGCCTCCCAGGGCTCCTCTTCTCGAGCCTTCCAAGGCTCCTCCTCCCAAGCCTCCCAGGGCTCCTCTCAAGCCTCCCAGGGCTCTTCCTCTCGAGCCTCCTAAGGCTCCTCCTCTCGAGCCTCCCAGAGCTCTACCTCCCAAGCCCCCCAGGGTTCTGCCTTTCAAATCTCTCGAGCCTCCCAGAGCGCCGCCTCTCAGGGCTTCTCCTCCCGAGTCTTTCAAGGCTCCTCCCAAGCCTCCCAGGGCTCCTCTTCTCGAGCCTTCCAAGGCTCCTCCTCCCAAGCCTCCCAGGGCTCCTCTCAAGCCTCCCAGGGCTCTTCCTCTCGAGCCTCCCAGAGCTCTACCTCCCAAGCCCCCCAGGGTTCTGCCTTTCAAATCTCTCGAGCCTTCCAAGGCTCCTCCTCCCAAGCCTCCCAGGGCTCCTCCTCTCGAGCCTCTCAGGGCTTCTCCTCTCCAGTCTTTCAGGGCTCCCCCTCCCAAGCCTCTCAGGGCTTCTCCTCTCGAGTCTTTCAGGGCTCCCCCTCCCAAGCCTCTCAGGGCTTCTCCTCTCGAGTCTCTCAGGGCTCCTCCCCCCCTCAAGCCTCTCAGGGCTTCCCCTCTCGAGTCTTTCAGGGCTCCTCCTCCCCTCGAGCCTCTCAGGGCTCCGTCCCTCGAGTCTTTCATGGCTCCACCCCTCGAGCCTCTCAGGGCTCCGTCCCTCGTGTCTTTCATGGCTCCACCCCTTAAGCCTCTCACGGCTTCGCCTCTCGAGTCTCTCAGGGCTCCTCCTCCCCTTGAGCCTCTCAGGGCTCCGTCCCTCGAGTCTTTCATGGCTCCACCCCTCAAGCCTCTCACAGCTTCGCCTCTCGAGTCTCTCAGGGCTCCTCCCCCTCTCAAGCCTCTCAGGGCTTCCCCTCTCGAGTCTCTCAGGGCTCCTCCTCCCCTCAAGCCTCTCAGGGCTTCTCCTCTCGAGTCTTTCAGGGCTCCACCCCCTTCCAAGCCTCTCAGGGCTTTGTCTCTCGAGTCTTCCAGGGCCCCACCTCTAGAGCCTCTCGAGTCTTCCATGACCTTTTTCCCCGAGCCTCTCACGGCTCTACTCCCAGAGACTCCAGAGCTTCCTAGGGCTCCGCCTCTCGAGCCTCCTACGCTCCGCCTCCGGAGCCTCCCACGGCTCCACCTCCCGAGCCCCTCACGGCTCTGCTCCCAAAGACTCCAGAGCTTTCTATGGCTCCGCTTCTCGGGCCTTCTACGGCTCTACCCCCGAGACTCGGGGACGGCTGCCCTACTGCTGCCCACTAGATCTCCCGACCACCCGCCTGTCCGCTATGTTCCCCCAGACCTTGCCTTGATACTGCCCATTGACTCCATGGACTGTCTCATTTCCCTCTGTGCCCCTTAGACTGCCCTCAATTTTGTTTGTGTGTTTTGTGGGTTGTCTGTTCAGGGTTTTTTGTTTGTTGGGTTCGTCCAGCACCACTTCCTCGCAACCGAGCGCGGCCGTCAGGAGCCGTCCGTTTTAGAGGGGGGAGTACTGTCATGAACCCCGCTCCCTCGCTCCGCCCCCTCGAGCTTCCACGCTCGTTCCGCCCCCTCGAGCTCCCACGCTCGTTCCGCCCCCTCGAGCTCGCACGCTCTTTTTGCTCGCTCAAGCCCTCACGCCCACTTTGCTCCTACTCGCTCACATGCTCGTAGGCAATCTCCCTTCCTCGAGTTTCTCACGCGTTTCCAATCCCCCAGAACATTATGACCACCTGCACTCACGTCATCTGCACTCCTGCACATTAGTTTCACCTGCACTCGTCTCATCACCTGTCATGGTTTACACCTGCACTCGCCCCTATATATATCACTACCCTTTCGTCTCACGGTTGTTGGTTATTGTATTTAGTTTCCCGTGTATTTGCCCCCGCTAGTCTCATGTAGTTTTGACCTCCTCTCGTTCACCTCTTAGCTTGCCAGCTCCCCTTGTTCCCCTGTCTTTTGCTCCCACTTGTTATTCTTATTCTGATTACCCCGGCTTTGACCCCCTACGCTCTCGTTGACCACTCTCTCCTGGATTTGCCCATTTACCCTATCTTGATTCCCCGGCTTCGATTTAACGCTCACCCTGACCATTCGTCACTGGATTTGCCCTGTTTTTGTACTGTTGCCTGCTTTGTTGGAATAAAGCAGTTTTCTCCGACATTGTGACTGTCTCGTCTTGTGTTTGTGTGTGCGGGTTACAAGGGGGTTAGCTAAAGGTGGAGGTGTACTGATAGGGACTACAATACCCACAATGCATGAGCAGTGTGGTGGCGGAAGGAAGGAAATAAAAATAAAGAGATGTTCGGATGAGACAGACATGTGTGACTGGTACTCTTGCATATGATATCAGCCTTAATGATACAAGAATATCCAGCAGTTATAAAAAGTTTACAACGTTTGACCTTATCAGACTAGCAATCGTTATGTCTAATGTTCACGAACGTTGTCTAACTTTTGTAACGTAATTTATTTCAAAACATCAGTCTTTCCAATAAGTCAAAACAACAGCATAAGATATAACACATACCTGCTCAGATGACATGTTTTCGGATAGCCGTCTTTTCCCTTTCGTTATTTATTTGTCCATTCGCTCTGATAAATGTCCTGTATCCAGTAGACACCGGTGCCTCGAACCACATTCATCCACACAGAGGAGCAGAGCCCAAAACACAGACAAAACAATGTTGTTCCGCAAGACACATTTAAAACAAAAAATTTATTAGTTTTATTTTTTTAACCGCTAGAGGACAAAAAGTTACATAGTGCAGCTTTCATTACATATTAGAGATAAGAAAAATTAAGAGAGGATTCACTCAAAGAGATTTAATCACTTGACAGACATAGTTGTAACACATGATAACATATGATATGACATGAAATTTGGTGTTGTTCATGTGACATAATACATTATACTCTTTAAAAGTGTAAACTGGGACTGTCAATTTAACCCATGATTCAGTGCAATAAATTAGGGTACAATGAGGCTAAAAGCACCTCTTAATGAAATTTAGCTTTTTCTGGTCACAAAATGTATCATGGTAAAAAAATAATATATATATATATATTGATGGAGCAACATCATTTGTGTGAAAAGAAATAAAAACGGAAGGTTGTTTAAATTAAAATTCCTTTAGAATAAAAAAGGTGGTGAGGGAGCCTTTTACCCCACACTTCGGGTAAACGGCTCCCACACTTGGGGTAAAAGGTCCTCAGGGGGGTTATACTGATATAGTGGAGATTCCGGTCCAATAGTTATAGGGCACAATTTGTCAACTAATGCAAATATTTTAGACACCAAGATGCTTTTTTGAGTAACAAATTAAGATGATGCTTACTCAAAATAACTACTTCAGAAAAGTCAACCATTTCCTTTTCATTTCAAACACATTTGGCATTTTATTACATCTCAAGTATTCTATAAACATACTAATTAGTATTCTATGTGTCAATATGAGCCCACTTTGAAACATTTTCAGAACAAATCTATTCGTCCCACTTAAAAAAACAACAACATGCTTAATAGGAGCCTTCAAAAGAGGGGCTTTTTACCCCAGATACTATCCGTTCACTTATTGGACAGTTATTGAAAAATGTTTGATTAAATGACCTGAAACAAATCTGACATAAGTATTTTGTCTAAAAAGGAATGTTAATTTCCATTTTTTCATGATTTTCATTAACTACATACTGTAAACATACAGCATTTTAAAAAATAAATGTAAAAATTATAGATAAACTCACCTCAAAATTAAACTTTAGGCATTACACGCAATAGTCTCATGGAAGAAGAAAATGTTCCAGTGTATAGTGACACACAGGTGTTTAGGAAAGTGCTGTGGTAGTTTTTGTTGCTCAATGGAGCTTTTTACCCCACGAAGCCTTTAGCCCCGTTGTATCCTATATTAAAAAAAACTATGGATTAAAAATATTAATGCATTTAATCACACTCCCGACCATAATAAGGACTTTTCCTACCATTGGAGCAATTCAAGCATGAAGTACCACCTTCATGTTTTTATTAGTCTCAGTCAGCAGGGGGCAGTAAGCATAACTTAAGCTGAACAGACAATGCACTTCTGTACCACAGCAGACAGCTCAAGATGAAAATGCATTCTTGCATTCAAACACAGCTGGTTGGAGCACAACTTTGAATGCAGGGGTCTCCAGGCGTGTTTTTCTACGTTTCAAACTGTGTTTTGATTGACAGCATCCTAAAAGTGCTGTGTTTGTGACGCGATGCAATCAAAGTAAAATGCATCAAAATCATCCATCTGACACATGTGTACATAAATACATCCTTAGAAAAGCCTTTATAAAGTCAACCTCAGACAGATTGATAAATTCAATTGGAAAATAGATTTCTTTGGACTGTAGGCCAGTGATAGGACTGTGTTCAATGAGATAAAAATAATCAATATAATGACTATTTGTATTGTCTCATCAATGCTTTTCTTGTCTGCCGCAGTAATGTAATGTATTTTAATTATGTGAATTATATTTCTTACAATATATGTTTTTATAATAATATAATTATTAATGAATTGTGATAAATACAATCAATTAATTGGCATAGCATGTAATTAATTCTATAAAAAACATTATTGATTGACAGCCCTAATTATAATGTATTATAAAAGTGGTTACAATTATTCTAAAAAGAATTATGTATCACAATATGTATTATAAAGTATTATGAATGCATTATAAAGCTTTAAGAATAACTTTACTATACATATAGGATAGATAGGCTCAAGGTATTACTGAACTTTTACGTTTTGAGTGTCTAATCTAATACAATTGCATTTACCATTTGAATGTGTGTGTTGCTGTACCTACACAGGTGGGATGTGTACCATGGTCACTGGAGGGGAACTCCAGTGTCTCCATGATGATGGTCGTCACAGTGAACGGGACTGGCGTGGACTCTGGGGTGTGCAAATACACTCCATATGTATTTTTATCATGTTTGATGGCATTGCTATCTGTGGCGCTGTACCTACGTGTGTCATCACTACCCAAGATCTTCCTGCTTATCCTTCTCAACATTATACACACTGTCGTCATGGAGACCAGCGGCTATCGGGAGGCTATGGGGTAAGTCATTCTAAACACGAAGATTATGGGATGCGTAGTTTCATATTTATCTATTTAATCTGCCAATGATTTAAGGGGTGTCGTCATACTGTATGTGTCTGTATGTAGTGGTGGATTCTTCCATACATATGGCTATGACCCGGTTCTGGCAATGCTGTTGTTTTCTGGAGCACTGGTGCTCCACTGCAGACAACTGGATCTCAAACTCCGGCTGGACTACATCTGGGCCACTCAGGTGGGTGAAACTATGTGTGTGCATTAGTGTTTTAGGGTCTTTGTGTACTTTATGTGTGTGAGTTTTCTAATGGCTAGGATGCATCAGCCATGTGATTTTCACAGATTTCCACAGAATTGGAACACTTGTCATTCAAACATCCCATCTATGAATACCTCTTCCCTTGCATGTTTGTTTATTAAATGTGCAAGCAGTCATTTTTTGTTTGTAATGCTCTGGCAGATATGGCAGTCATCTTGGACTCATACAGACACATAGGGGTGTAGATGCAGAATGCAAAGGCATAAGTATTCAGTTATCAATGCCAATGTAAAAAGAATGCATTATTCACAGTCAGCTGTAGTTCATTTGTTGGTGAGTATCCTTGCAGACCTACAGTGAGTAGTGTTTGCCTGGTCATGTGACCTTAAAGGGATAGTTCTCTCAAAATGTATAATTGTCTAATCATTTACTCACCCTCATGTTGTCTCAAACTCATATCACATTATTTCTTCAACAGAACACAAACAACGTTTTTTTTAAGGATGTATGAGGTGTTTTTGTACATACAACATATGCCAATGGGGTCCATCACTTTCAATCTCCAAAAAGGCAACACAAAATTAATCCATATGACTCAATTGGATTAAACCAAGCGATATGACTTCGACCTCTACTCCTATGTAGGTTCATAAGAGAAGCTCATTCACAGGTCCTCGCACTCGATGCATGCTTAATCTCATGTTCTCGTGAGAACTGACACATGGACAACACAACTGGAAGTTCTTGCGAGAACATACAAACATATTTTTATCATGTATTTTAATGAGAAATAATGACTGAGTGCACCTTTTTAAGTATTTTGGCTAATAAGATTATATTGTGATGTGTTCTGTTTGAAACTTTTTACAATGTTAAAATGTATTCTGGAGGGGGAAAACATTTTTCTTTTGATTTCATCTGAGCAAATAAGCAACATAAGCAACATAAGCAACAGTGCTTCAACACTGTGATTTACATGCTATTTTAGAAGTAACAGTGCCCTCTGGTGGATTGCTATTTATTTTCTACATACTTTTTTGTAATAATGAACTCTAAACTCTCAAGTGACTGTAGATTGCCTTACTGGAATATTTTCTTAAATATTAACATGTGTGTGTGTGTGTGTGTGTGTGTGTGTGTGTGTGTGTGTGTGTGTGTGTGTTATATTCTCAGGCAGAAGAGGAGAGAGATGACATGGAGAAAGTGAAGCTGGACAATAAGCGGATTCTGTTTAATTTGCTGCCTGCACATGTCGCTCAGCACTTCCTGCTGTCCAACCCAGGAAACATGGTCAGATTTCAGACAGAACTCAATGAAGTGTTAGACAGGTTTAAACACAACATAAAACGGCAGTCACAGATAATGTAACTTCCATAATGTGACATGTATCAGAGTGAAAAAGTATATCAAGATGGATAAGAAGGAGGACAGGACTTGATTCTATCCATCATTATTTGATTGGCATGGCTTGATATTGTTGGCTAATATTAGGATACCCATCCACAAGACCAGTAGAAAATATAGGTGGTAAAAATATAAGAATATATACATTAGAAATTACATTATAATAATAATATATCTGTTATAAATAATATGCACTGATGAGTCATTGAAAATAAAACCAGGAACTTTTGTTAAGTAAATAGGGTTCATTTTAACCCTAAAAAGGTTTTTGTATCCTGGCGTTACAAACATTTAAGAAGCTGTCAGTAAGTCTGTCGCATTTTAGTGAAAAATATTGAAAAGGAGGCCGCTGCAAATACTGAGGAAACATGACTTCGTACAACTCCAATTCCGAAACAGTGTGACAAATGCTAATAAAAACAAAAGGGAGTGATTCTTTTAGTGATCATTTAGTGATGTTTTTTCTTGTGGATTTAAATTTTGTTTGAAAATGTACGGTAATTTCAAATCAGATGATTTCAACATGCTCCAAAAAAGTTGAGACAGTCGAGTGTTTACCACTGTGAAACATCATTGTTTCTTCTAATAACACTTATTAAGTATTTGGGCACTAAAGACACAAGTTTAAGTTTAGAAAGTGGAATTTTCCCCCAGTCATTTTTTTAGCTGCACAATTGTACGGGGTCTTCTTTGCCGTATGGTGTGTTTCATAATGCACCACACGTTCTCAATTGGAGATGGTCAGGACTGCAGGCAGGCCAATCTATTATCCACACTCTCTGCTTTCACAGCCATGCACTTGAAATCCAGGCAGAATGTGGTTTGAAGTTGTCCTACTGGAAAATGCAGGGACGTCCCTGGAAAAGACGGTGCTGGATGGCAGTATATTTTGCTCCAAAATTTGTACATATCTGTCTGCATTTGTTCTGTTCTCACAGATGTGCCAGTTACCCATGCTATGACACATGACACTGACACACTCCTGGCCCATACAGACACTGGCTTTTGGACCTGATGCTAATAACAGCTTTCCTCTTTGGCCTGGAGTACAAAGAGGAAAACTTCAGGCCAAAAAATGCAGTTCCACTGTTCTACTTACCATCTAAGATGAGACAGAGCCCAGAGAAGTCGGTAGTGCTTCTGGACAGTGTTGATGTATGGCTTCTGCTTTGCATAGTAAAGTCTTAACTTGTAGCAGTGAATGGTGTTGACTAACAAAGTTTTACTAAAGTTATCCAAAGCACATGTTCATGATAGCCATTACAGATGTATGATGGTTTTTAAGACTGTGACGTCTGAGGGATCAGAGATCACACTCATTCAGAAATGGTTTTCATCTTGGCATTTGCGTACCGAGATTTGACCAGATTCCTTGAATCTTTTAAATATTTTGTGCACTGTAGTGGGTGAAATGCCCCAAATCCTTCCAATTTGTCTTTGAGAAACAATGATCATAAAGTGCTGGATTATTTGATGAAGCATCTGTTGGCAAATTGACAAGTCTCAAATGATCCATGCTCTTGAAGGATATGATTGCCTCATCTGTTTAACATCTCCTTTTTTACATCGCTTTGTTATTTCAACTCGTCAAATTGTTATTAGTCTTAAATTGCCCCTCTCTAAACTGGAGCGTGTTGCAATCATCTGATTTGAAATGACTGTACATTTTCAAAAAATAATGAAATTGAAGGCCTGGGTAGCTCAGCAAGTAAAGACACGAGTTCGAATCCAGGGTGTGCTGAGTGACTCCAGCCAGGTCTCCTAAGCAAATTGGCCCAGTTGCTAGGGAGGGTAGAGTCACATGGGGTAACCTCCTCGTGGTCACCATAATGTGGTTCTCACTCTCGGTGAGGCCTGTGGTGAGTTGTGCGTGGATGTTGCGGAGAATGGCGTGAAGCCTCCACATGCGCTACGTCTCCACAGTAGTAATGCACTCAACAAGCCACGTGATAAGATGTGCAGATTGACGGTCTCAGACACGGAGGTAACTGAGATTCATCCGACGCCACCAATAGGACTTTGGACACCAATAGTTGGGCATTCCAAATTGTGGAGAAAAGGGGCGAAATAAATCAATGAAATTCACAAGGAAAAACATCATATAATGTGTAGTTGTAGTGCTTTCAATATAGCAAAGGGTGAATGTAATTTACAAATTACTCTAATAAATGCTAATAAATATTTTATTAGCACTTTTCATACTGTCCCAACTTTTTCGGAATAGGGGTTACAAATACAGTAATGTCTGGCATCAATTCACAATCTTTATCTAAAAGTAAAAAGGCAGCATTTTTATGAGAAGGCAGCTGACCTCGAGGCAAACGCTCCTATCTTTTTAATTTTTGTTTCATGATATCAACAAGCTATAAAAATGAAAATAAAAGCCATATGTTAGAAAAAACAAAAACATGGAAATGTATTATGTGGGTCCTAATGTGTTGGAAAATGGCAATTAATAATTTTTTTAGAGGTACCTACATATGCTTTCCCTTTTTAAGGGTTAATTTCATGTTGTCTTTAAAGGGATATGTTTCCCAAAAATGAAAGTTGTCATAATTTACTCACCCTCATATTGTTCCAAACTTGTACAAACACAAAAAGTCGATTTTATTACTATTTACAACTATTGTAATTACAACAAATGTGCAAGCTGTTCTTTTTCATACAAAAAAGTGGATGAATTAAACTAAATGTAATTCACAGAGAATATTGCTTGACTGCCATTGCCACCAGTCACTTTCATTGTATGCAAAAGTTCAAAAGACCTTTTGTGTTCCACAGCACAAAGTAAGTCATAAGAGTTTGGAACAACATGAGGGTAAGTAAATGATGATAGAACTTTCATTTTTGGATGAACAATACCTTTAACTGAGCATCTCAGTTGTTGTAATTCCCAGTGTCACCACATCATGGCAATGTTGTTGTGATCTAACAGTAATTTAGGTGAGAGGTCATCGGCGGTGCTTTGACCATACTGTATGTTTTGATCATGTAAATGAGATAGCATTGTGAGTAGAGTAAATGTCTCTCTGTCTGGCTTTGTGATCTCACTGCCAGGTTGCTTTGTGAGGCCTTATGAATATTCTGAATGCATGAATACGCTCTCCAGTTTGTCATATTCTTTATGTTTATTGCATGCTTAACACATGCTGCTCGCCTCTTTTCCTGTCCAAGACCCTTCCTAGGAATTGATGTAATCAGACATCCTGAAATCTGTTTAGCTCTGAAGCAAGCATCCTCTCCTAAGTGTGGAGTTATATTGCAAACAGTGACACGGAGAAGTGGAAATCTGGATACATACTGTACAAAGAAGTACACACAAGATGCAGATATCTCTGGAATTCTTTCCTCAGTGGACAAATGTTTTCCTACTTCAAGGCTCATTTTTACTTATAACAGTTTTTTTTTCCCCACTGAGAAATGTTTTTCACTGTGACATTTATTTTAAACACTAGTCTTTTAAAGTTCTATTTCTAATGATCCTTTGAAATGTTGAGAACTCCCAAGTATGGCTCCATCTTTCACACTTATAAGTCCACTTATAATATTAGCCAAGGTTTCTTGCATCAAAAACAGCAAAATTTTGTTTTACTTGACCACCTTCTCTCTGATCCTTAAATTAAAAAGGCTGTTTTGGCTATTGTACCATTAAGACTTATATACAGAATGTTAAATAACCTTGATTGCGCAACCTCTCTATACTTGCATAAAACACTGTGGTTCATCAGGTTGGACCAATCTGCTAAATACTGAATAGGCATTGATATGCAAGCGTGGGTGGTTATATGATATTGTAATGATGTCAATACCATGATGATTTCTGAACAACCTGGTTTTGCAGCTTATTTTTCAAAAATGTTCAGGGTGGACTGGGTTGGGGAGCTTTGCGTTGCGAATGTCAGAGTGTGTCTATGTAGAACATCAAACTCTTATTTAAATTATGTATCACATTTCACTCAGTAGTTTTCAACAGGTTTTGCTACAGGATCCAGATTTTTACATTAGACATCAAGTGGCGACCTATCACAGTACCAAAATTGTTTAGTGTACAAAAGTAAACAATTTTTTTTTCTAGCAAACATTGAAAGTTGCTAATATTACCTTGACCTGTATAGGCCCAAAAATATGTAGATTTTGTTTTGTGTTTTATGCTCTTGGCAGCCAATAAATCACCACACAAAACACATTGTGGTTGACATGAACAGTTTATCCTTGTTGCAAGTTCTTTTTTTCACTTTGCATAGATTTGTTCATGGTTTTCAAAGATGAGGGCACATCAGACAACTTGTTTGTGTTGCCATCTGCCTAATTTGACAAGCTTCTATCAAGTGACAGATTACTATTACCAAAATACCAATAGGTAAGTCACCTACAACCTTTGATATCAACAACAAAATATGGGAAATATGTTTTCCTCCCATTTAAAACAGACTGATAACACTCTAAATTCGGCGACAATACGTTGAAATTTCTGCTGTAGTCTCTGCTTACCGAAATTAATTTCACTGCCACTGAGTTGCCAAAGCTGGAAGTGTTGTTGAATGCATAGAAGATGGATGGATGGACTCGTAAGAGAAACTCAACAAACAGATTACTTGCATGTGAGCCATGATAAGATGTGACAGACTACACTATTGACAAAATAGACTGATCCTACTGTGAATTTGGCAACAGTAGGGCAAATGTTCTGCTGCTGAAATCAGTCTGCCGCAAAAGCTGGAAGTGTTGTTGAACGTATAGCACGGTTGAGTTCCAGTTTCCAGGTGTAATGTCTACAGAGTTTCGCAAAAGCTAGTTGTTTTTAGTAGATTTTTTTAATTAAATTACAGCATGTTATACACTCGAAAGGAATGCAACTGAAACCCCAACCCAAAACTGTCAAAATTCCCTGTTATCTTTTGCTTTTGTGCTTTTATATTGGAATTCTTGTTTAGTTTAATGTTTCCTGTGTTCGTTTTGTAGTCCTTGTAGTTTTAGAGCCTTCCACGGCTCCGTTCCCAGAGACTATTCCTCCAATGGCTCCGTCCTCTCCCCCAGAGACACTTCCTCCCTCGGCTCCGCCAGCTCCCCCAGATAATATTCCTCCCGTGGCTCCGCCCGCTCCCACAGAGACTATTCTGCAAGCGGCTCCGCCCGCTCCCCCCAGAGACTATTCTGCCAGTGGCTCTGGCCGCTCCCCCACAGACTATTCTGCCAGCGGCTCCGCCTGCTCCCCCAGAGAATTACCCAGTCTCTGGGTCCACCTTACCCAGGCCTCCTGACCCAGTCCCTGTCCTGTGGCCACCTCCCAGGCCTCTTGACCCAGTCCCTGTACTGTGGCCTCCTCCCAGGCCTTCAGTCCCTGTCCTGTGGCCGCCTCCCAGGCCTCCTGACCCAGTCCCTGTCCTGTGGCTGCCTCCTGACCCAGTCCCTGTCCTGCGGCCACCTCCCAGGCCTCCTGACCCAGTCCCTGTCCTGTGGCTGCCTCCTGACCCAGTCCCTGTCCTGCGGCCACCTCCCAGGCCTCCTGACCCTGCCTTGGCCCTGCGGCCGCCTCCCAGGTGGTCTGACCCTGTCCTGTGGCCACCTCCCAGGCCTCATGACCCTCTCTCTGCCCTGCGGTCACCTGACCCAGTCCCTGCCCTACATCCTCCCAGGCCTCCTGGCCTGGTCCCCACCTTGAGGTCATCCTCTTGGTCTCCTGGCCGTCCCCTGGATCTGCTCTGGTCTCCTGGCCGTCCGCCAGATCTGCTCTGGTCCCCTTGGTCTCCCAGCCCTCTGCCTGATCTGCTTTGGTCCCCTTGGTCTCCTGGCCATCCCCCGGATCTGCTGTGGTTCCCTTGGTCTCCTGGCCATCCCCCTGATCTGCTCTGGTCCCCTTGGTGTCCTGGCCGCCCGCCTAATCTCTTCTCATCCCCTTGGTCTCCTGGTCATCCGCCTGATCAGCTCTGGTCTCCTTGGTCTCCTGGC
The DNA here is from genome assembly GCF_025860055.1 of Xyrauchen texanus. Lineage (NCBI taxonomy): Eukaryota > Metazoa > Chordata > Actinopteri > Cypriniformes > Catostomidae > Xyrauchen > Xyrauchen texanus. The sequence continues at coordinate 15,968,703 of NC_068305.1, forward strand.
TGTCCGCCTGATCAGCTCTGGTCTCCTTGGTCTCCTGACCATCCGCCTGATGTGCTCTGGTCTCCTAGCCGCCCGTCTGATCTGCTCTGGTCTCCTTGGTCTCCTAGCCACCCATCTGATCATCTCTGGTCTTCTTGGTCTCCTGGCCATCCGCCTGAACCACATGTTTTCCCCCACACTCCATGGAGCGTCTGGAATCCACTCCTTAAGGGGGGGGGGCTCTGTCATATTCCCTGTTCTCTTTTGCTTTTGTGCTTTTATGTTGGAATTATTGATTAGTTTCCTGTTTCCTGTGTTAGTTTTGTAGTCCTTGTAGTTTTATTCCTTGATTGATTCTCCCTGATTGTTTCCCCAGCTGTTCCTTATTATCCCTTGTGATTTAAGCCCTTGTTTTCCCTGTTTCCTTTGTCAGTTTTTGCATGTTTTGTCTATGTTCTGTGCTAGGTTCCCTGTGTTTTGCTTTTCCTTTTATACTGAGTTAGCTTGTTTAAAGCTGCGTGTAGATCCTCATTCCTTGCCTGCCTCGTCACAAGGCCTAATCGTCAGTGGAGTAAAAATGGCATTTCAGAGTGAAAATGCAACATTCGAAACACATTTAACATTGTTTATGTGAACACAATAACCTTCTGGTTTCAATGGGATGAGTCCCGGAGGCTGCATGCACAATGTGCTATCAGTAGTGCTAGTGAGAAAGGTAATTGAGTTTGAATCGATGCAAATATTCCTTATCGGGGAAGCCGGGGATTTAAGAGAACATGAATAGTCGGAAGCAACATGTCGATTTCCCATGAGATGATGAAGTTTAAAAGATAAGCCAAGTAATGTTTTTATCCTTACTGTACACAATTATTAGTTAGTTGCATTTCATTATTTACATTTGCTATTGTTTTGCTGTCCTTGACCCTATCAGGAAAAAACATTTTTGTCACAGCTTGCCAGTCAGGAACCACCATTTTATTGTGTAGCTTAAACACAGTGATGCCACCACTGGAGCCATCTTTGTCTGTAGATGGAAAAGTCAATATTACATCCATTGCTGCTCCTAACTGAATTTTTTCTTCAATATTGAAAGCAAATTTACCTTGACTATATTTTGGCCAATTCATGTCATATAACATGACTACTTAGTCCACGTGACGACGATATAACGTGAGGGTCTCACAGCTCTTTTCTCTCCTGTTCTTTCCCTTTTCCAGGATCTGTATTATCAGTCTTACTCTCAAGTGGGTGTCCTGTTTGCCTCCATCCCCAACTTTAATGACTTTTACATTGAGCTGGATGGAAACAACATGGGTGTGGAATGCCTCAGGCTGCTCAACGAGATCATCGCTGACTTTGATGCAGTAAGAATTTCTGGTTTCCCAACCCAAGTAATGTAATGTCTGGCTGAGTGTGTGCGTTACCTTAATCCCACTCAACTCTTAATAATTTCTCTGTTTCATCATAGCTCTCTCTCTCTCTTTTTGTAGCTGATGGATAAGGAATGCTACAGAGATATTGAAAAGATTAAAACTATTGGCAGCACCTACATGGCTGCAGTTGGACTTGTCCCCACTACAGGATCCCAGGTATACAGGACATATGTATGCCTTAGTAGTCTGAGCTCTGGCAAGTGCATGCACACAGATGTGTTTTGTGTGTGTGAGATATTGAGAAGTAAGAGCATCAAAAGAGAACTTGTGAGTGTGTATGTTTGAGAATTTATCTCAGTTTGGGTGTCTTTACAGTTGGATTTGAAGAGTGAAAACCTTGTCATGACACCACTCAAACTTGCCATTGCTTTGCATGCAAATTGAATAGCAAACGTGCACACACCTCACGTTATTAAATCTCAGATTGCTGATGTGATTTTTCAGTTCAGTTGGTGGGATGACAGGTGGCATAAGAGTGTGCCGTTTAAACGTTTGTGACCCAGAAATAAAAATAATGTATTTTTCCATACTACAAAAGCATATTGAGACCATATCAAGCTCCAAAAAGGACAAAACAGCTCCAATATGTATTCTGAAAGTAGTCCATACGACGTCTTTTAAGTGTTCTGAAGCCATACGATAGCTTTGTGTAAGGATCAGAGTAAAATTTAAGTTGCATGTTTTGACTCATGACAAATTACTGCAGACTTTAGGCAAGGGGGAGATTTTCATTGAATTGCAACTTAAATTTTGGTCAGTTCCTCACACATAGCTATAGTATGGTTTCAGAAGACTTGCACTATTCAGCACAAGTCGTGCATTGATTACTTTTGTAATTCTGTGCCACTAGTGTCATCATTGGTCACACCAACAAATAGACCTGCAACAAACTCATGCCATTGGTGGAGCCAATATTGCTGTGTTAGGCCAGTCTGGATGCTCAAATAAACAATATTTTGATGGTGCCACAGATCTAAACTGATAATGCACTTTTCAAGGAAATCAACCTGTCATTGGTATTTTTTGTTACATTTTATATTGTACTGTATATGGTTCTTAAAGTATAGTGCATAAATAATTCTATATACATAAAGTTGGGATAGGAAATTGTTAGAAAGAATTAAGACAGTATTTTATACAATATATATATATATATATATATATATATATATGCAACTATGCAATTTTTAATGTGTCTTTATGTATGCTCTCTGTTACCCCTGAATAGGTGAAGAAATCAATCTCTGCACAACTTTGCACAGTGGCTGATTCCGCCATTGAGATGTTTGACGTCCTGGATGCGATCAACTACCAGTCCTACAATGATTTTGTGCTTCGAGTTGGTGAGTGAACTTGTTACAGCAAGGTGTCAGCTGTGTGTTTGTGTGGGTGAGTGTGCTCATGTTTGTGAAGGAAAATATGAGTAGAGGAAAAACGTCAGAGTGTAAGTGTGCACATTATGCCGGACATCCTGTGTCTTGCAGTCCTGTAGGATGTCCTGAGTGTTACATAATTTGCAGAGGCAGATTGGATATAACACAGTTACAAACAAACATAAACAAGCTACATACTGAACATATGCAGGGACTGATTAAGATGCTGGGATGCCCTATGCACAGATGCCTTCGTGCCCACTCTGGAAGCGAACGGTGCATTGTGGTGCGTCAAATGATCGGTCCTATTATTATTAATGGTGCTGTTGTACTCATAATCAGAGAGATATTTGTCCTGTTGCTTCAAGTGTACTATAGAATGGATGTCAAAGACACACTGGCACAGCATTGTTTACATCTGTATGATTCATCAAGCATAATTTAATGACACAAATATATTATGGGGAACAAATTGAACTCATCACAATATATTTTAACATTCACACAACAAACCGACTTATTTATTAACTATCACGTTTAATATCAGTATCTGCTATAACTTTCCACCATCTCTAGATCGCACTAGAATTTAAGAGCTAAATTAAATCGACAGCTTTTGTGGCATATCTTTGATGACCACAAAAATGTTTTACGGCACGGTGGTTCAGTGGTTAGCACTGTCGCCTCACAGCAAGAAAGTCCAGGGTTTGAGTCCTGGCTCAACTAGGGCCGTTCTGTGTGGAGTTTGCATGTTCTCTGGGTGCTTCGGTTTCCCCCACAAGTCCAAAAACATGCAGGTTAAGTGAATTGGAGACTCTAAATTGCCTCGTGTGAGTGAGAGTCCCCCAGCCACTGGGGGTTGCGTCAGGAAGGGCATAAAACTTGTGCCAAATCAAATATGTGTATGCAAACTATCACGAAGCGGACTCTCCACCTACATGGGACAAAATGCTAGGAAAGAGAGAGAGAGAGAGAGAGAGACAGAGAGAGTGTGAAGCACTTACAATGGAAATAAATGGGGGCAATTTTTGGTGGCAGAAATGTGAATCTTATCATTTTATTAAAGCACATACATTCATTCTTCTGTTGAAACTCGTGTATTATTTGAACTGTAAAGTTGTTAAAATTGTAATTTTCCGGGATTACAGCGTAACATCACACTGAATAAAATTGGATATAATTTTACAGTACATAGAAGAGATTAGCAACTGTTTTAATCACACTTAAGTCATGATAACACACATTGCTTATGTCTTGAGGCTATACTTTTGAAAAAGTGAGTATTTTAATGTTTATGAATTGGCCCCATTAACTTCCATTGTAAGTGCCTCACTGGAACCCAGATTCTTTGGGGAAGTCTAACTTCATTTTTGTGGAAGTCAACATTATGCTACAAATGTTGTCAATTGAGCTTAACATGTACTGAATCCAGAATATTCTTTTAAACATTAGCAACATATCATTACATTACATTACATAAGCATTTACAGTAAGTAGCTAAGTAAAATGAACTACTGCAAAGCACTTAAGGAGGTGGTTTGAGATGCATTCCAGGCAAAACTCAGCCAAGTGTAAATGCTTCTGACATGTAGTAAGTCAGCCTATCCACTGACAGCCTACTATAGACTTCAGAATCTTAAAATGCATTTTCACAGTTTTTTTATTTATAACTTATATATAATAGATGTAAGTCAGTTGACTGAATGTTTGATCACTGCCCATGTTTTAGCTGAGTTGGTGGAATTTTCAGACGGTCCCTTATGTACAACACTGAAAGTGCATCTAAGCGTTTACTGGCTTTATTCTGTTGCTACAACAAATGTTGACTATTTTAAGTCAAATGTTTTATGCCTGTATAGTATGTTATAAACTCTTTCATTTGTTCTGTTAATTCATTAATCAGGTATTAATGTGGGTCCAGTTGTTGCTGGCGTGATCGGGGCTCGCAGGCCTCAGTACGACATCTGGGGAAACACAGTCAACGTTGCAAGCAGAATGGACAGCACTGGAGTTCAGGGCAAGATACAGGTAGTAAAGGCAGTCAGTCATATAAACAAACAGCAAAAACTAGCACACTCCACTGTAAAATGTGAAAAAGTACGGTTAAGAAAAGGCCCTTTAAAATTATTTTTGCCTTTTTTATACTCTTGACTTGAATAAAATAAGTTACAGGTAAAGGGCCCTATTTTAAGAGCTCTATGCCTTAAGCGCAGCACTAAGCGACATGCCCTTGAAAAGTATTTTTGCCTTTTTTTACATTCTTGACTTGAATATATAAGTTGCAGGTAAAGGGCCCTATTTTAAGAGCGCTTTACCTTAAGCCTATAATGACAATAACTTTCAAACAGGTTTCCCAAACCTTTTATTGTCTTCCATTGTTCGACAAACAGATAGTCCTGCTAGAAAACTCACAGCATTGTTCAAGCAATGTTTCAAACAAACAGAGCAAAGTTTTTATTGAGACAAAGTTTTACACAGTTTAAATTTTGTTGTGTAAAAAATGTGAATGTGGCAGTTCGGGCCCCGGCCCCGGCTTCTCTTCCTCTCCTGTGTTTGTAGAATAGGTGAGTTCCCGTGTAACCGGTGCTCAGGCTCAAAAAAGAGCATTTATCTCCAATAGAGTAATTGTGAACCAACACGCGGTGTGCTTCTTTGGCGTTAATGTTCTCCCTAGGTCCCATCAGGAGGCTGTGAAACTCAAATGGTTGTGCGGACATATTTTCTTTGGCGTGAGAAGAGATGCAAATGCTATCTCTGTCCCTGTTCAATGGTGGCACGAACTTGGCGCTCATTGCTGCTTTTAAGATGTGTTAGTTCGATTGGTTCAAGTTCTCTGTCTGTCACGCTCTTCTTCTTGTGCGAGTAAGCCGTTTTTTACAGGTGATCAAGTAGGTCATGATTTGTGTATGAAGGACCAAACATGTCATAATTTATGTATGGAATGGATTATAGTTTCTGTTTAAGAAACTGTTGGGTCATCATTTTATATGGAGATAAATTGGTATCAAAATATTCTATGGAGGCCAATTGGTATCAAAATTTGCCTATTAAAAGAAAAACTCATTCTGAATCCAGCCTCTGTTAATTTCTTCTCCATGGTCACACATTCTTCCCTGTTTTAATGCTAGGGAAGATGGGTTATCTGGCATTCTCTGTAAATACATTCAGATTGACCCCTTTTTTAGGCATAATGGGATTCGATTTATAAGAAGCACAAGTGTTTAAGAATCACACTCTCACAAATGTCACATGCTATTCCCCCCAATAAATACTGGGGTCATTGTGGCAAACCTGCTTTCTTCTAATTCCTCCCATGTTCAAACATTCTTCCCCATTCTAATGCTAGAGAAGATGATTTGTCTGGCATCCTTTGTTGTAAAAACATTCAGAGTCACCCCTTTTTATACTTGCCCAATCGAATTTGTCCTCTGTCCCCATGGCCAAGTCTCTGGACAGGCATAACGGAATTCGATGTATAATAAGCTCAAGTCCTCACAAATCACACTTTCATAAATGTCACAGGCTTTTCAAATCAAATCCCTTTATTGTCACTTAACCATATGCACAAGTGCAACAGTGGGTGAAAGTCTTTGGTGCAATTCCAAGCAACGTAGCAGTATGACAATTACAATAAACATCTAATTTACACATAACACAGTTTAATATACAATATACAGTACGCAAAAAATAAGAAGACCATATAAAAAATAAATATGAAGTGTTGTGTTAACATTAATTTATAGAATTGGGCTATATAGTGTTCAAAAAAGCACATGAAAAGCACATCAAAAAAGAGATGCTTTTCTCCTAGTATTGTATATTTCTTTTTAATTTAAAACATCTTTGTGCATAGAAATTAAATGATATTTTTGTATTATGGGCTAATTCCATGACTTCCGTCTATTATTTTGAATGGTGTGGAAAAGTAACATTTACAAATAAACGGATGACTACCATGATTAAATTAATCACAAACAGTGGGCATTCATTTGTTCTCCATGCACTTGTCGATGTGCATGATATGAGATATTTGAGTTGGCACTCCTGGAAGTGTCATGTTTGCAGCACTGGATCTATATGACGTTAAGATCAATCCATAATCACATACAATCAATTGGCTTTCAAGGATGTATACCGTCATCATGATTACAGGCTAACGATTGTGTAAATTCAATATTTTTGCGTTAATGCCTATTTTCTCGACAAAGTGTTTCCAAACCAGTTTTCTGCAACATTTGAAGTATCTTCGTAGTTTATGCGCTAGAGTTAAATGGAAAAATAACTTGTGAAATTTTAGCGATAATTTGCATTTCCATCAGCTTTATTTTTATGTGCTAAAATTGTTTTGATTGCAAGGCAGTCACCAAAATTAAGCCAAGAGCACCCTCTAGTGGTGACTGATTGTGCTGCAATAGAGAATCATGCATTAATTCCTCTGTCTGCCAATCTGACTGCTTGGCAGCAGTTACAAGGCATTCCGAATTGGGTAATCTGAATGAGATAGAATGCTCATTTGGAGGCAAAGCATACCAAATTTGCAACCTTCTTTTCGGACTTGCGTTAGCACCTCGTACGTTCACAAATTGCATGGATGCAGCACTGACACACTTGAGGCTTCAGGACATCCGCATTATGAGATATCTCGACAATTGGTTGGTGTTAGCTCACTCAGATCGTTTGGCTGCCCAACATCGAGATATTGTTTTCAGTCACTTAAGCAATCTAGGGCTGTGAGTCAACCTAGACAAGAGAATTTTGTTGCTGAGGCGACAGATCCGTTTCTCTGGATGGAGCTAGACTTGCAAACAATGCAGGCATGCCTGTCTCCAGCTTGCGTTCTGTCATAATGCCAGTGTCTAGCAATGTTTTCCAGAGGATTTGAGAGGATTGTGTTCGGGTTCTGTTTGTGGCACCGTATTGGCAATCTCAAGTGTGGTTTTTGACTCTGGTAGCATTGCAAATGCCTTGGGAGATTCCAGTCAGAATAGACATGTGTTTGGGGCAGCACTTGGCACCCCCAGGTCCTCTTTTGAATGATGATTTATCCTCCATTGTGGTTGATACCATCTTAATTGCTAGAGCTCCATCAACGAGAACATTATATAAGTTTAAATGGTGTATTTTCGCCTTTTTGTGCCCAGCACGGAATGAGAATCCAGTCCACTGCCCTGTTGGTTCAGTGCTGGATTTTTTTGCATGAGCATTTTGGGGCCAGGGTTGCCCCAGCAATGCTTAAAGTTTCTGTGGCCACTATATTCACCTGCACATGCTCAGCCACTAGAGTTTCTATTGAAAGACATTCTCTTGTCTCTCGATTTATGCACGGAGCACACAGGCTTAGAACAGTTTGTCCTGTCTGTGTCCCTTTATGGGACTTATCTAAGGTGTTAGAATCACTCTCAGCTGCTCCATTTGAGCCTTTAACATCAGTATCTGATTCATTTCTGACTGTTGCGTGGCTGGCCATACTTTCTAGTTGCTGCATAGGCTTGTGCCTTTTGGAGAAAATCTGGCGAGTATGCGCCAAGCTCTGGCCTAAATAGAGCCTGTGACGTGGCTCCCTCTTAAGCGTCATCAGCCAATAAATTGGTGTGATTGTATACAGGCTTCAGACCAAGTGAGACCACTAACATAGTCCCAATTGTGTCATTACACAACGTCTCATTCCCACTCACGGTTCATAAACAAGATCTTTTAAATCTAGTTTATTTGTTTCTCTTTGCTTGTGAATTTGCAGGTAACTGAGGATGTTTTCCGGCTACTCCGTGGTTATTATCACTTCCAGTGCCGCGGACAGGTCAGCGTAAAGGGCAAAGGTCAAATGCTCACCTATTTGCTGGAGGACCGAACCCCCCAAGGCACACACCTTACTGGAACCAAGAGCCTGGAGCGTGGGTCGAGACCTTGCATCCGGACAAAGTTGAACTCTGCGCCCACTGTCAGCAGTTATGGGGTCAAAAGTCACACATTGGGGCACGTTGCCACAACTCCAAACAACAGAATGATTTACCTACCCTCTGTATCTGTCGACATGGACATGGAGATGGAGGTGTGAACGCCACTGAGATGGGCTCTACGGTGATCAAAAAATTAGTAAATGAAAGGCAGAGACGGAAACCGAAAACAAAGGAATTGGGTGAGAGCAAAATAAATATAGGTAGTTGGAGAAGGTGAAGTCTCTGTCTTTGCACTGGTTGAGAGGAAAGAAACATTCAAATGTGCCACACCAAGAAAAGCCCTCCCCCATCACGCAAGTACATATTAAGCATGTATGTATTTATGTGTGCGCGTACATGCATGTGTGTTTGTAATAATGAGTCTTCCCCAGACCAATAGGATATCAGGTCTCCTACATGGGAGCATGCTATCTACTGCAATGCAGCTTCACACCAGCCGAGGAGACACATACCCAGTGTGTTTGTGTGTGTGTATGTGTGTGCGCTTGTATGTGTGTGTGTGCGCGCGTGTGTGTGTGCTTGTATGTGTGTTATCTTGTATGTAATAATGTCAAGAGATGCCGCGGCAATGAACGTGAGCAATGAGGACCAAAACATTTAGATGTAAAACAGGGCTGTATTTTGTACTTTGAGTCAAGGCAGATGTTTGTGAGATGACGAAACGTAAGCAGGGATAAACTTGACATTGTTTGGTTTTTAGTTAAAAACAAGGTTACTCACATTGAGATTTGTTTTCAATAAATTGTTTACAAAACATGCCACAGGTTTTCGGAACTGATACAGTTGGAATTTCCTGCAATTTTCAGGCATCGTTTGTGGTTAATACCATCTTGAGAGAGAGAGAGAAATAGCCAAAAATTACTACTGTAAACAATTTCTACACAGTGAATCAGAGACCAGAATGATTTAGTATCAAAGGGAAACACTATGCTGTTTTTTAATAATTTACAGAAGGTCTGTAGTCTATGACGTGAGTAAATGTTTATCTTTGCTTGGGTGAATCAGCAAAGTTTTCCTTCATGTGATATGTGTTTGCACTGGTGCTTGGAGAAAACATCTGCATTCACTTGCCTCTGCCCTTTGACCTCTGGGATATTCTTTCCAGTATTGACATTAAAACACAGTAATTCTGCAATTATATGCAGAAAATAAACATAAATATTGGTTTATTGATATAGCCGCTACATTGAGCGAGAACTGTAACACAAGCAGAACAATCAAGCCTGTGTGACAGTGCTGTATTTTTTTAAATAAAAAAAATAATAAAACATTGGCATCCAGTATTTAATAAAATACTGTCAATAGCTGGACACTTGTTCTCTGTTCCAAATGCTTTGTCAGTGGATTTTTAAGTTTCTAAATGGTGCTTAGCTTTTTAGTTTTGCGGAGCGATTTTTAACGCAGTTGAACACACATGATATTTTAGTGCTGGGTGTGTCATTTGCTCTGTAGGTCTTAGGATATGCTGTGTAAACATCTGGATTTTATTGCATCTATTTCAGAGCATACAAACGTCTCTAATCCACTCTCAAGTTTGAACCCTCAAAAGCCTCATTTTAGATTTCATATGAATAAAAAACTGAGTTCAGGCCAGTTGGCTGGATTAATGTATCTTTGATAGATTTTCCATGATGCCTAGGGAATGAAGTTTGGCTTCAAGCATGTCCATTCCCAGCATGCCATAATTCTGTGACGTCCGCTCTATTTGATAACTGAGTTGTGTCTCTACTGCATGCCTACTGCAAAAACAAAACCAAGGGTGATAGGTGTCAGAGAAATGTTGCAAAACATGCTTTAGTAGCACTGCATGAGCCCACAATAATGGCCTTGAAGAAATGAAACATATATTTTTAAATAACAATCTTTTACTGACTGCTTATCCACTTACCTGTTCCATGCGGGATGCTGCTGTGAGACATTGGGGAACGCTTTCTGGGAGTTTTCTAGCATATGTCAAGCTCTTGAAGTGACTGCCTTGCAGGGTCTGTTAGAGAAGGTGTTTTTCTTTGAATATATGCCAGCAAATATGTTACCAACATATCAGACTGTGTTCTTTTATAGCACAATTTTGTGACATTGTGTGCACTTATATTTGTTTTTTTCAAACGTAACTCTCATGGACTGATCGAACCATGTAGGGCTCAGTATACTGACTCACAAATGGGCTATTCCTTTTCATTTGAAAGTTTGTTCTATTTTAATTTGTGTTCGACTACATATTCAGGATTGCTGTTTATTCTTTATTAGGTTAAGTTGCCACACAAACAAAATTGTATGATTTCACCTATTTATTAATGTAAACTGAAAAACTGCTCATTTGATTTTCATATATGTCGATTTTCTTTTTATTTATTTAATGAATATTAATGCCAAATGCTTATTGTATCACTGAATATTTCAGATTCTATGATCCAACAAATGTAGCCAAACATGTATTGTTTTATTTGATATGGCTTAATATGATCTATTTTCAGACAACAGTGGCTAACTTACTGCTGTTATGAACATTATGTATTAACATTAATAATGCATAAAGTGTGCACCGTAAAATCATAGACTAGATTTTCATGTTGATTAGATATTTTCATATTTGATACGGGTCAAAAATATTGTACTTATTAATATATATTGTAGTGTAAAAGAGTATTTTATTGATGATATGTAACATTTTGTGCTATTTCTGGGGTTGCAATGTATTTATTGCGATGGTTCTATGTGAATGTAAATTTCATATTGAGATCTTTTATACTTGTGTTTGCACTGTTCGGGAATAAAATAACAACGAGAGATGACACTGCGCTTTTCACTGTGTTTTTGCAAGGGTCGTTGTTGTCATGGTCTTGACGTTGCCCTGGAATAAGAGGCATTAAACTATGGACTGTAAGAGTGAATGACCTGGGAGTTATGAAGAAAAACAACTGGAGCTAAACAAATCAAGATTCACTCCTCTCCTCTGATATAAAACGAATGTTATGGAACAAGAACTTTGTACATTTTATTCTTAATCTGAATCGCTCTTGTTTTCCAGTTATAAAATATCTAAACATCAACAAGAAGAATGTTTTATGAAGAATTCTGAGATAGAAACTTGAATATCAAATTTTTTTTTTTACTTGTTCCATTGGTGTATTATTTCACTTGTTTTAAACATTTAAACCCCTTATTCTAAATGTAATTAGGTTTATGCTTAAAAAAAGAGAACACAATTTGTGGAACAAGTCAAAATATACCTGTAGTGGACCAAAAAAAGATATGGTCACTGATGTCACGTTTAAAAACAAGATTTTCTCTGCTTAAAAAAAAAAAAAAAATCACACCAATGGCATTTATTTTAAATAAATATAGCACACTTTTCAAGCATAACTTTTCACCCCAACATTTTTTTTTTTTTTTTTAATTTGTTTGTGTGTGAGAGAGCGTTGTGGGGAAAATTTGTCGGTCCAGCTTATAGCTTATAAATATTACTAAATTATGTTTTTTGAAAATGTAAAAATGCAGAAAGTTGTCTGATTGTTAGGTTTAGGGGATAGAATATATAGATTGAACAGTATAAAAACCATTATGTCTATGGAAAGTCCCCATAAGACATGGAAACCCAACGTGTGTGTGTGTGTGTGTGTGTGTGTGTGTGTGTGTGTGTGTGTGTGTGTGTGTGTGTGTGTGTGTGTGTGTGCGTATTAGATTTAAAGTTAACAAAACTAAATATATGGACACTTTGAAAAAAACGGACTGAACTGACTTCCACTTAAAGTCACCTTGAGACACCTTGTTTGCAGATGCCATGTGTCCCAATATTTTTTGTGTCTGCTGTATAGCCAAGATAAATTCTCTTACAAAAAGTCTTAAAGTGGTCATGACATGAGGAATACAATTTTCCTTGTATCTTTTGACATATAAGAGGTCATTTTACTCTAAACACAGCTATAAGTTTCAGAACTCAAAACTTCTGCTCACTGCAAAAAGAGCATGAAACCAAGCTGCCGAAACGACTCATCTCTTCTTCCTCCACATTGTGATGTCACACTGTGCTAGACATTTGCATCTGACCGTCTCCACAACAACACATCAACGCCTACTTTACCTTATCACCTCCGTAGCCCCGCCCAGTAGCAGTGAGGTGGCAATAAGAGATCAGGTCAGTCAAGAGCAGAGAGCCAATCATAACAGTGGGTGTTTACTGTCAAGTCTTAAAAGAGAAGCAGCATCAAAACTGGGTGTTATGACAGAGGGTTAAAAATTAGGGTGGAAAATTATCATTTTTGACAAAAACAAATATTTTGCGAATATTATAAGTGAACCTCAAGGAACATATTAAAATGATGATGATACACTTATATCAAAAGAATGAAGCCTATTTGTAGGTCCATTAAAACTAAATGTAGGCTTCATTATCTTTATTAAAAATGTAAATACATACATTTTTTGGATTGATTTTGGATTAAATGTGAGTGTTTGCTGCAAGTGGCCATTTCTTCATGAATGTGGTTTGATGATCATTTTTTTTTTTGGGGCATGTGGATGTCAATGGAGCATTTAAGCTGTTAAGTGAAATCAGAGGGCGACTGATGAGAAAACCAGTTTCCAAACCCACAAAATCCTATGTCTTCTGTGAATATTTGTATAAGTCAATGTGCCTGTATGTTTGTGTGACATAAACAGGAGTGTTTCAGAACACCGAGGCTTTAGGAACTGCCGTAGATCCGGCCTATTGTCCCACTTCTCTTTTCTGCATGTTTGCTCGATTTTCCATCCAAGAACTGCATTTTCCCACATCCAGGATGTACCCGTTCCGAAGCCTTTTGGGGAGCAAAACAAAGGAGGTCTTATCAGGCTGGCATGTGCAAGCAGCAAACAGACAGGATGTAACACGTACAATCGGAAACAACTTAGAAAATGCTGCCATGAGTTATGTGTATACACAAACACATAAGGACGCAATATCAGGTTGGATGGAAATTGTGGTATGATACAGAGACTCAATTTGAACAGGGTAGCATTGTACAGTAGCTTACTCCAGGTCAAAATGTTACTCTTAAATGGCTAAGTGTCAACTATATAATATTACCCTGAATCTCTCAATATAAACAACCATCTCCTACTCACCAAGAGAAAAACCAGCAAACAAAAATTGGTTTCAAGAGTCTCAAATGATCAAAATGATATTTAAAGTGTTAGTTGGGAGAAAAATATAAAAGTCAATCAATATCTCAATCTATCTCCTTTAGTGTTCCATGGGGGTATGACACAAATAAAATGTTTAGGTGAACTGATTTCCTGTTAAGGACATATAAAACCAGTGCTCACCTCAACAACTTCGTCTCAAGTTCAGCAGTGCAGCCTTGCGTTACACTCACCCTCCTCCTCCCCGGCTACACATGTCTAGATCTGCTTTACGTACGGGGGATCAGTGATTTTGTCAAGCAGCATCAGTGTGTAAAAGAAGATCTAGTCCACCAAGAACTTAATTCATAAACACACAAGATCTTACCTTCACACTGTGGACATACTGATATGCCTCTGTGTATGAGCACAAAGTCATTAAAAATATATTTGTAATACTGACCATCTTCTCGTGTCATTCATCCATAGTTAATGTAAGCAGATTTTATGAGTGTTAAAATGAGACTGGGGAAGGGGTGCCACTATATTCATACACAGACACACACGTATAAATTTACATGTAAAAGTGTACGTTTTATTTGACATTCCGTTTACAACAATTTTAATCAAATCCATACGCTTTTTAAACGTTGGGTGACAAATACATTTTCCAAAGTACAAAAGTTATGAAATTGCATGTAAAATAAAACATAACACAATATATTAATGTCACAGTTTGAAATTTTGCTTCAACTACACATTTTAACACAAATTATTTACAAATTTATACCAAAAAAATAAATAAAGCAGAATTATAAGTATAAGAATTAAACTCGTGTATTATGTAAAAGTGCAGTGTGTCATAGCTATCTGAATGTGATCTGCCAGGTCCAAATTACCTCTGTGCAGTGCTAAAGTCAAGACCACCTACACCAAGACCAAGTCAAGGCCAAGACCAGAGTGTATCGAGATAGAGACAAGACCAAGTCTTTTAGGGGTAGAGACCAAGACCAAGACCAAGGCAGGTGAGACCGAGTCAAGACCAAGACCAGACCAGTGTGAGTCCCGCACTGCGTGACACAGTTATGATAACATGTGGAACATGCAAACCAGGCACTCCTCAAACTGATCTGAAAGATCCACATTCTCATAAAACACTCACAGAAAACAAATGATGATTCCTCTTCGTTCTCCTCTTTTATTGCCATGTATATATATATATATATATATATATATATATATATATATATATATATATATATATATATTGTGCGTATGTGTGTGTGTGTGTGTGTATCAGTGCACCATGCGAAATGTATTGATAAAATAACTTTCCTTTGTTTTCTATAAGCAAACAAATACTAACAAACACTAAGAAGCTGAAATCAACTTAACCATCTTTATTCAACATTATTCCAAGTTATATACTAAAACAATTAAATTTTTGTTTAAACATCGCATCAGGTTTTCTGGATGACTCTTCCCCTAGGTACCATCATAAAGTACAGAATATATCAAACAATTATTTAATATTTAAGTTTTCACTTTTCTCTGTCTTTTCATAAACAATATAGTATTTTTTTGTTGTTATTGTTTTTGAACCAAAACAAGCCTTGTATATGTATATGCAATTTGCTAACCACATAGCTAAATCTAGAAAGTAGAACAAAGAATGCCAAACATAAGCAAAGCAGCCTATATAAAATGTAAATTTTTTCATACAATTGGAGGCGCATTACTTGGTCTCCACTTTCTGCTGCCACATCTCTAGCTCTCTCACCCAAGTGAGGGAGTGTTACTGCGGTACATAGCATTTAGTTCGGAGCTGACGTTAGCTAACATAACATAACTTTATCTTCATTAGCTATATAGCTTTATGTGGACTGCCTCATCATTGTTTATCATAAGCAAAAATGTTACTTGGGAACAACAATTTGTCACTACATGCCCTGTCCCCTCAATCTCTCACAAAGTAAACACTGCATTAGCTACATCCCTCAATATATGTTAACTAAATAAAGTAGCTTGCGCACATAGCTAGATGGCAAATAGCTGGCAAGCAACTGAAACTAGTGCCCTAAAAAAACAGTAAATACATAAGTTGCTAAGATATATAGCTAATATTCCCTAAATCCCTGTGGGTGAGGGGTGAAGATGAGTTTAGGTACAGATGCTGCGTTCCATTCAAATCGGATGTAGGATATTCCACTTGATATTTCCGATCTCCGACTAAAGGCATTCGAATGCCAGATGCTCGGAAGATGACGTTAAAGGAAACAAAACTGCAATGCTCCCGTTAGCTTAGTAGGTGTTTGACTGTACCCAGAGATGTCTCCTACCATCCCAATTCATAAACAATCTGCAATGCTAGAATTTGTGCTACAGGTGTACCATTATCAAAAGGGTGTATGATTTTCCACGTTTTGAACACCTGCTACTCTGCTAACAATTGTTA
Organism: Xyrauchen texanus; assembly: GCF_025860055.1. Lineage (NCBI taxonomy): Eukaryota > Metazoa > Chordata > Actinopteri > Cypriniformes > Catostomidae > Xyrauchen > Xyrauchen texanus. The sequence continues at coordinate 15,985,000 of NC_068305.1, forward strand.
AACAAGGTTTAATATTATGTAATGTAGGAACTTTTACCTATTTGTCGATATTATTTAATAAAAGTGAATGTTTATTTTGAACATCTTCCTGGGTACCGACAAGATTGGTGACGTAAGGCACCTGCATATCATTTTTTAATTTCCACATGACTTTCCAAGTTTAATAACGACTTCAAGTGGCATTCCATTGCACTTTTCCCAGTAGAAAGTTGGAAATTCCGACTTTCCAAATTGAATGGAATGCAGCAAGAGGCAGATTGCTAATGTTAGCTAGCTAGCTTTGCTAGCATCACTTACAAAGTTTGACGTGGTCCCAGCCATCTCGGTAAGCATTTCATTGCAGAATTTACATACTGTTGTCTGTTTTCTTTTGGATGCTTTTTTTGCAGACGAACTCTTTGTGGTTTAGTGGTCAGTGTATCCCAACCTTTTTTCTGCCATGACACACTTTTTAAGATTAAAAAAATCCATCGGCACACCACTATCCCATATAACTATCATTGATAATTTTCCTTTTCAAGAACTTGTCCATGTTTTCTGTCTGTCTTAGTAGCGAGAACTCGTAATGTTTGAAGTAACATAGGTAAGATGTACATTCACCTAAAGGATTATTAGGAACACCATACTAATACTGTGTTTGTCAGAACTGCCTTAATTCTACGTGGCATTGATTCAACAAGGTGCTGAAAGCATTCTTTAGAAATGTTGGCCCATATTGTTAGGATAGCATCTTGCAGTTGATGGAGATTTGTGGGATGCACATCCAGGGCACGAAGCTCCCGTTCCACCACATCCCAAAGATGCTCTATTGGGTTGAGATCTGGTGACTGTGGGGGCCATTTTAGTACAGTGAACTCATTGTCATGTTCAAGAAACCAATTTGAAATGATTCGAGCTTTGTGACATGGTGCATTATCCTGCTGGAAGTAGCCATCAGAGGATGGGTACATGGTGGCCATAAAGGGATGGACATGGTCAGAAACAATGCTCAGGTAGGCCGTGGCATTTAAACGATGCCCAGTTGGCACTAAGGGGCCTAAAGTGTGCCAAGAAAACATCCCCCACACCATTACATCACCACCACCAGCCTGCACAGTGGTAACAAGGCATGATGGATCCATGTTCTCATTCTGTTTACGCCAAATTCTGACTCTACCATCTGAATGTCTCAACAGAAATCGAGACTCATCAGACCAGGCAATATTTTTCCAGTCTTCAACTGTCCAATTTTGGTGAGCTCTTGCAAATTGTAACCTCTTTTTCCTATTTGTAGTGGAGATGAGTGGTACCCGGTGGGGTCTTCTGCTGTTGCCCATCCGCCTCAAGGTTGTGTGTGTTGTGGCTTCACAAATGCTTTGCTGCATACCTCGGTTGTAACGAGTGGTTATTTCAGGCAAAGTTGCTCTTCTATCAGCTTGAATCAGTCGGCCCATTCTCCTCTGACCTCTAGCATCAACAAGGCATTTTCGCCCACAGGACTGCCGCATACTGGATGTTTTTCCCTTTTCACACCATTCTTTGTAAACCCTAGAAATGGTTGTGCGTTAAAATCCCAGTAACTGAGCAGATTGTGAAATACTCAGACCGGCCCGTCTGCCACCAACAACCATGTCACGCTCAAAATTGCTTAAATCACCTTTCTTTCCCATTCTGACATTCAGTTTGGAGTTCAGGAGATTGTCTTGACCAGGACCACACCCCTAAATGCACTGAAGCAACTGCTATGTGATTGGTTGATTAGATAATTGCATTAATGAGAAATTGAACAGGTGTTCCTAATAATCCTTTAGGTGAGTGTATAATGAAGTCACAGATGCCAAGAGCGCTAATTGGATAATGAAAAACCAACAAATTTGTGTCTTTTCCAGTTTGTTCATTTGTTCTTGCAAATTAATTCTTGCACAGCACAGCAAATAATATTTTTCTTTCATTAATTTACTATAAATAAAGTCGCACTGGACTATAAGTCGAACTGGGTCAAAATCGCATTGTTGATAGAGAGAAAAAAACCACATAAGTCGCAGTGACAGAGGTTGGATCCAGCCGGTACAAGGACCCGAGAGCAGCCGCCCAGCCTCCATTCAGTGGTTCAGATGTCAAACGCGCTCCATGAAGATTACAGTACTTCAGAATCTACACATTGTATCACATTGTTTTTAGACTTGTTTAAAACAGGAGAATTTGCTTTTAGTAATCATGTGTAACAATTTCTCATATTCGGTTTATGTTTCATGAGAGAAACACGTCAAGTAAACCACATCTGTTCATAACATCTGTAACTCTATGCTGTGCACAAATAAACAGCTTTTAGTCTTTGAATAAAGCAATACACCTGTTGTATTCTATTCATTCATTCGGTTCACTGACTGAATGGTTTTTACTACATGTGTGATGATGAAGCATCATTTTATGGGCATGTGAGGAGTTGCATTTCACAGCAGACTGAGTTTGTTAGAACAATAATGTTATGCTGGACAAAATATTGAAACTGGTTGCATAAAATACGTTGTAATGGAAAATAAACTGAATTGGCAACTTTAAAAATCATCTACCGTCTCTATGCCTTCACTAAAATACAGGGCGGAGATAAATAAGTTAATTACAATTGCCAGATTTCCATCTTTGCGAAACTGCGTGTAAAAGTATTTCTGACAGGCAATGTATGCGTTAGACCTGGAAAACGTTTCTCAAAACCGAACTGTCCACTCAACAGTCAGACTAGAAACCCTAGCCATAAAACTGATTTCTGATCTAAAATAGTAAGTGACAGCTCAGATTATATCCAAAAATAAATAGTCTAGCAGTCGATAACCTACAAAGTTCTGGAAACACGAACAGTTAGACTCTTTAACTGAACATGCGTCATTGGAACCTATAAAAAAAAAAAAACGTTTGTCTAAGTTCGCTAACAAAACTCCATGTAAGTCCAATTAAAATACAGAACAGTTCACTAACAGATGTGCAATGATAAAAAGTTATGGTGCTAAAGGTGGTTATTTTTGTATTCATTGTGTAAGATTGTACATGAGAAAAATTGTTTATCCATTCTCTTAAAAAAAGAATGTTTTGGAGATACGTGCTTTTCATCAGACAGCGACGATATGCAAAAGTAAATGTAATGGAAGACACAGTCATGCCTAGTATATTCAATCTATTGTGAGCTAACAAGGAACTTTTTTTATGGAAACACCTCGTTCTTTTTCCTGTTACCTATCCTGTACTCATAATAGCAGTGTCAGTTTAGTGAAATCAAGTGCAGGCCTGGGCTTGATCTTACATTGCTTAACCAAGCCTATTCCTTTCCTCATATTTCCAACCTCAACCGCTAACAATAATCTCTGCCCTCCAGCGCATCAGCACTCACAATGACTTTCATAGAAATATGCTCCCATTTGAACTCCCGCCAAACACCCTTCTATAACTTGTTTTTTCCTCCTTAACTGTCTTTCCCCTTTTACTGGAAACTGTAAATGATTCCAGCTAAATGAAAATGCGCGTGTGTATATGCTGATGAGTAAGGCGTAGGAGTGTTTATTACCTGTAGGGAGGAAATGACTCATTACTTTTTTATGGCTGACATATCAAGATAAACACCAGCGCTAACAGGTCATCAGCTTGCACACTTCAAACCCAGCTGCTGCTGAGATCACAACTACGCAACAACTTGATTGGATAAGCTAGCCTCAGAGCGGCATGGGGCTAACAATCGATTTCCACCTCATGTTACCCAACTGAACAATCGTGACTAAACACACTGAGCTCTTGGGCATACAGCACAAGTTCAACGTGGACACCATATCTGATAAGAGGAAAAACAGTAGATCCATAGTTGCCCAATACTGGATTTTTCATGGTTAGTGTGTACAGAATTTGGGTGTGTTGGTAAAATTGTGTTTTATGAGTTTTTAAGAGTTTTATGCAGTGTACAGGATGGTCTTTGTTATTTTAAGACCAGAACCTTATTAAACGCACTTAGATCTTAATAGTCATTTTGATTGTGGATTGTGTAAGTCATTTCATATTCAGAATGATTGTTCAGATTGATAATGCACAGAACATATTCTGTTTATCATTGGTTCTCAACTGGTTTTGCTTCAGAACCCATATTGTAAGCTGGACATCAAATGGTGACCCAACACTCTACCAAAATTGTTTAGCATTAAAAAAAACTTTAAAGTTTAAATTCAACGTAATATTACCATAAAATGGATAGGCTCAGCATAATGCAAAATTATTCTCATATTACTTGAGGCTTGGTTTCTAAATATCTCTTTAATTTTGATTGCTTTAAGATCTTTTCAATCAATAATTCAATGCACAAAACTCATTATTGTTAGCATAAACCATGTTCATACTTGCAGTCTGGGTCTTATTTGTATTTACCTTGTATAGATTTGTTCATGGTTTTCAAGGATAAGGGCATGACACAGAAACTGCCCATGTTAGAATCTACATAATTTGGCTAGCTTTTACCAAGTGACAAGATGTGCAGCAAAATAGTTTAATTGGACGCACTGGATTTGACATCAACAACAAAAGATATGGGAAGTGTTTTCATCAGCCTTTTAAAAGTTGATTTGGCAGTTATAATTACAAATGTATATATGATTAATTGCATTTTATTACATGCATTTACACTAAGCATTGTCTTTCCTCTGTTGTCTGTGACCCAATCAGAACAGACTTGCGACCTGTTTTTGGTTGAGGACCACAGCTCTATAAATGGGTTTGATCATTATACATTCCAGTTGGTCTTCGAAAGCCTAATGAAGGCTTTCGGTGGTGCCCCCTTGTTAGAATGCACAATCTGCATCGTCAATTACACTCTCAAACAAAAAAAGCATGGTTTCTCAGATTAACAAGCTCAGCTTGGCAACAAGAAAGATACAAGAATAGCAGCGAAACACACTCCACCATTAATTTCAGTGTATTATGAATTTGGCACAGCAGGTCGCAATGTACTGGGCTTTTGGCAGGTCATCAATCCATTTTACTGCCACCAACACAGAAAAAGAAAAACAAAAAACAAAGCATGACTCACCAGCATAGTAATTACATTTAAGACTTTTATTCTGAGGACTTAATGGCAGTGGTGATCAAGAATTTTCTATAAAATGGGTGGCACGTGAAAGGTCATCCTCATCTAAATGGGATGTTTAAACTGTAAACAGAGATATCAAATTCATAATACTGTAGTCAGAGCTGCTAACACGAGGAGGGTGGTATTTCATAAGCGTTAGAATGGTGGCTTTTGATTGGTACTTCTAAAAAGTTTTTGATGACAAATTTTATGTATTTGGACAGTGTTATGTGTAAACTAATTACAAAGACAATAATTACTGTAATCAACGTAATTTTTAAGTACAAGAAGTAGTGTTGAGTATTTTATTTAAAATTTTTGCAATCAGATTAAAGTTATTGACATTATATTAAGCTGCTGTTGAAGGGCGTGTGTCCCCTAATGAGTCAGTGAACAAGGAGGAAGTATAGACATTATTCTTAATAATAATAGTGGAAAAACCAAACACTTTCTGTGAAATACGTTTTAGTAAGTAAATTAAAAGTAATTAGTAATGTCTTTTTCGATTAAGTGATTTTTGTCAAATAAGTCAGTTATCTGATTACATTTTTAGAGTAGTAATTTGTAATGAATACATTTTTTTTGTAACATTGGTGGGGAAAACAGGGATATGTGGAATCCAATTAAATTCTTTAAAGTGTGCAACAATCAGCATCTGCATCTTTCACAACACTGAAGTCCCATCTGTGTTAGTCAGTCAGTCAGTCATATTTATAGCTCATTTAAAAACAGCAGCTGTTGGCCAAAGTGCTGTACAGAGTTTAAACAAATAGTGTAATAATTAAACTTAGGACACAATATACAATCACAGAAAATGCACAAACATTTTACCACTGCACCTACTTGTGACCATATGCAATAATAAATAGATGAGTTTTAAGAAGAGATTTAAAATCATCATATGTTGATGCAGTTTTTATGTAAAGTGGCAAATTATTCCAGAGCTGTGGAGCAACCACTGAGAAGGCTCAATCTCCTTTCAGTTTAAGACGTGTCCTTGGAAAAGTCATCCGTAGACTATTGGTTGATCTGAGGTCTCTGGTTGTATTATGAAGAAATGAAAGAAGATCAGAAATATATGGAGGAGCCAAACCATGCAAACCCTTATGTAACATAGTCAATGGAAAGGAGGGCGAGAACCAGCTTGACAATGTAAATAATATTTTAATTAACAACTTAAACAAAAGACAAACACACACATATGACGGACATGTCCGTAAACGATCTCTCTCTCTCCCACATGATACTCTGCAGTCGACCTTTATCCCTCTCAGAGGCTTGATTAGCCTAATACGGGACCGCGTGTGTAGGATCATGACCCGGCCCCGCCCTCCACCCTGCCACATTCCTCCCTCGCTTCTCTCAGGCTGGGGAGCCCCCAGCATGACGTATACCCCCCTTTCCTTGGGGGAGGGCATGCCCTAAGCCCCGTCTGCCGGCAGGTCATCCCCATCTACCTGGACGAGGGAGGGGACAAGGGGAGGGAAACAGAAATAATTAAACTAGGGGGTGTACTTCCTGTAACAATGTAGTACCCCCCAAAAAAACACTGTAAAATTTAAAAGACGCCAACGCAGAGCGGTAGGGAGAGAGAGAGAGAGAGAGAGAGAGAGAGAGAGAGAGAGAGAGAGATAAAAAAAACCAAAAAAACTCTTACTCGCCAGTTCTCCGATACGCCGCAGCTTGTTCCTCGGCCACTCCTCCACCCTCTATTGGACGACAGCCGTGCCTCTCCGGGCGGATCAGAGGCAGACCTCCAGCTACTGGCAGACGGAACACCCTGCCGCGTTCTCGGGGAACAGAAGTGGTCTCCCCCGCCCCTGGCTGCGGTTCTCCTGCTCCAGGTGGTCGGCAGCGAGCCCCTCCCCGCTCGCGGTCGGTGGTCTCAAACCCCGCCGCGTTTCAGCGACTGGTAGGGGACTCCTCCGCCCTTGGCAGCGGTCAGTTAGGAGCCCCTTCTCCCCTTGCGGTCGGCGGCCGTCGTCTGCTTCCAGGCGGCTGGGCTCCTCGTCCCCCGGCAGATGGCCACGGCTGCTCCGTTGGGGTGGACGGTAGTGGCGAGAACTCTACTACAGCATATCCCTCCTCTTTCCCGTATTTCGGCACCAGTGTAACATAGTCAATGGAAAGGAGGAGGTGAGAACCGGCTTGACAATGTAAATAATATTTTAATTAACAACTTAAACAAAAGACAAACACACACATATGACGGACATGTCCGTAAACGATCTCTCTCTCCCGCACAATCCTCTGCAGTCGACCTTTATCCCTCTCGGAGGCTTGATTAGCCTAATATGGGACCGGGTGTGTAGGATCACGACCCGGCCCCGCCCTCCGCCCTGCCACACCTTATAATCGAACAATAATGTTTTGAACTGAATACGATGTTTGACTGGGAGTCAGTGGAGAGAGACCAGCACTGGTGAAATATGTTCCCTCTTCTTTGTTCCAGTCAACAGTCTAGCGGCAGCATTTTGGACCAGCTGAAGACGTGACAGTAGAGACTGTGAAACACCCAAATACAATACATTACTATGATCTAATCTGGATAAAATAAAGGCATGTATTACAGACTCCATATCTTTGGATGATAAGAATGACTTCATTTTAGCTATATTTTTTAGTTGATGGAAACTTTGATGGAAACTGACCACAGCATTGATCTGTTTATCAAAAGTCAAAGCAGAATCAAAATGAACACCTACGTTTCTAGCACATGTAGGAAGGTTACCAGATAGAGGCCCTACTTTACTGGCAAAATCTCTGTAGAAGCAGAGAAGCCAAAAATTAAGACTTCTGTCTTTGCTTCGTTTGACTGAAGGAAGTTGGTTACATCCAATGTTTAACATCTCTCAGACAAACAAATAAACACTGTAGACTTTAAACATCCTTTGGATGTAAGGGAACGTAACACTGAGTATCATCTGCCTAACAGTGGTATGATACATTATAATTCCTAAAAATGTTATATAGAGGGAGCATATAAAATTAAAACAAAAGTGGACCCAGAATTGATCCCTGTGGGACCCCATACAAAACTAGTGCATGAGACGATGAATAGTTGCCAGTCCCCACAAAAAAGGTTTGATCCTTTAAATAGAAGCAAACCAATTTAAATTGCGACATGGATCCCAATAATCTCTAAACGATTTAAAAGAATGCCATGATCAAGAGTGTCAAATGCCACACTGAGATCGAGCAGAATTAGAACAGCACAATTATCAGAGTCGACAGAAAGCAATAGGTCACTAAATACTTTGAGCAATCCAGACTCTGTGCTATGCTGTGGTCTAAAGCCAGACTGATATTTATAAAAAATACCATTGTTCTTGTGGCAGTGCAGAAAATTAGTGCCCGAAATTAGTACCTGCTTATTTTTGTTGATTATTATTCCAGATTGGTCGAGTTGTTTCCCATTCGTAATGCCACTGCCCAGAATGTTGCCTCCATCTTCAGAAAAGAAATCCTGACACGGTGGGGTGTGAGGACTTCATCCTCTCAGACAGGGGTGTTCAGTTTGTCTCATTTGTATTCAGATAATTATGTGAAAACTGTAGTATTACCCCCAAATTAACTACAGCTTACCACCCACAAACCAACATGACTGAAAGAGTAAATCAAACTCTCAAGAACATGACTGCAGCCTATGTGGACAACTATCAAAGGTGAGACCAGTTCTTACCAGAATTGCACCAAAATGGAAACGTCCTTATCGTATTCTCAACCAGCTGGGTCCTTTGAACTAACAAATAGCCCTGATGACACAGGAAAAGATGTGTGTACGGCTCACATTTGCAATTTGAAAATGTGTTATCCAATGGCTGTGGAGTTGGAGTTACAGGAAAATTTTCTCTATTCTAAACAACCATTGGTTGTTTTCTACCAGGGGGAAGAGTGTGGCAGTGCAGAAAATCTGTGCCACAATCAGTGTTTCTGTTTTACTTTCCCTTGTCGTGAATGGGTGGAGTGATTCAATTAACGGCTGAAGGAAGATATAGGGAAGTGTGTTGCACCTGGAAGAGGCATGTCATCAGTTGGTTTGGATGCAAGATTTGCCAGTAGTGAGAGTGTTGGATTATCGTGGAAAGACGGCCGCTTGTCAATCTGATTCTTCATGTGTGTGTGATGTCTGGTGCATCGCGGAGTTCAACTTAAGCGTTGCACTTCCAGATCGACTGCTTTTGTAGGTGAGCTGTTCTGAAGACAAGTCAAGGCTGCTTATCCGCCTATATTGGTGTCTGACGACGACCCTCTACACTCTCTAGCTGCCTTCACGTCAGCAAACTTGGTTAGTACCTCTACGCCGCCATTACACACACTACTACACTATCACCCACACGCTTAACTTCCACTTTCGCACATTCTGTGTGCTTGGTGTATTTTCATGGTTATTGCTGCCCTTTAAGATTGTTGTTTGATGTTGTTTTTTTATTTATTTACAACTAAATGACGTTTATCCAATGTTTCTTTTTTCTCTTTTCCTTTTTTATGAGTAATTTATGAACGAATGTGGACACGAATCTGCCAACTTGGATAAGTGTGATGCGTTGTCTGCACAGATTTCAAACAAGTTCTATTATTGTTATTATGGACATGATAGAATTATAGAATAAATCTCCCCTGTGATTTATTGTGTAAATTGGTGGTTTATTTTTCTTGCTATCCTGGGTTAATTTAAAATTTGACAGGAATAATCCTGTCTGGCACCCAAAGATTTCTTTAAAGTAATTTATTTATGTTAGGGCGAACACCACCGTTACATCCTTTAAAAATGAAGAAAGCATAATAAAAAAAGAACATTTTGTGATGGGACTATGAATGCAGCATAAGTCATTTGGACTACTTTTAAAATGCTTTGTTTATCAATTATGCTTGTTAAGTATTTTATATTTATTGAGAAATGGTTGGGTTTAGGCATAGGGGTGGGTTAGGTGCTCAAAAATATCTATATAACAGTGTAATGTAACCAAACAAATTGTGACTGTAAATGTATTTGCCTGTCACGTCTTTAATAATGTCAAAGGGTTAGGTGTAGGGGTGTGGTTGGGTTAAGGGATCGAAAATATCGATATGATAGTATAATGTAACTAAATGAATATATTCATATGAATATTTATCAGGACTGTCAATTAATAAAAAAGGTTAATACAATTAATTACACGATAAGCTGATTCATTAATAATTGCATATACAAATTTGTACTGAGCAAGACCCTCAAATATCAATAATTCAATATTTCATGACTAAATAGGTATATTTAAATTATTATAAATATACTGTATATTATAAATATAATAATTCAGATAATTAAAATGTATTACATTATTGTGGTAGACATTAGTAGTATTAATAAGACAAGTCAATCACACAAATAAAGAGTGAATTTAAATGGAAATATATTGTTTAATTACATATTATTGAACGTAAGCCTAACACCGTGTCCTAACTACACGCGACGCGATGCCGCGACATGCGATAAAAGGTATCTTTTCCATGTTAATCAGCGTTTTTGTCCTAACCAGACGCGACGGCGACACGCGAAGTTTCTAATTTAGAAACGGTTCCTATTTCTGCGACGTCGCGGCTGACAGATCCGCCCACACAGAGATCTCATTGGATGGAAGTTCTGCGTGTCATGAATATTGAATCATCAAACATGGACGACGAGGAACTGATTGTCGAAGTTCAAAGGCATTCAATTCTCTACGATAAATCCCACAAATTCCACTAAGACATCAGGAAAAAGGATTCCGTCTGGAGAAGTATAGCTGAAGCATTGAATACACATGGTAAGTTAAGTTTAGACTTTCATCTACAGCGAATGAATGAATGAATGAATGTAGCATTTAGCTATAGTAGGCTACTAATGACGCATCAACCTGTGTAAAACAAATTCCGCTTTATTTTCAATGTAAAGTAGAGTGAATAGGCATGACGATTTGTGTCCCTGTATCCAGGGGTGTCATTCCAGACAATCTACTGAAATACAGGCAGGGTGGGGAGTCACAATGACAGTAGTCCGAGCTGTGCACACCATTTCCAATGCGAGTGCGGGCCAGCAGTGCGCTTTCACAGAGAGACTCCGCCCACACGCTGTTCTGAATGGCTGTGATTTTTGATTGACGTGTGGCGTCTCACAGTCGCGTCGCGTCTAGTGTGGACAGACACACTTGCTGTCGCTGGAATTTTATCGCGTCGCGTGTAGTTAGGACACGGTGTAATACTGACCTACAGTCCACAGCAATCCATTTTGCAATTGAAGTTATCAATCCGTCCAAGAAAGATTTATTCTAAGGACTTTCTAAGGACGCATCAATGTACACAGGCATCAGACAGACATTTTTGGAGTGTTTAACATTGGTTGTGTCATGTCATAAACCACTGGCGGGCCAGTGCCACCCATCGGCATTCAGCTTTGAATGTTAAAAAACTTTCAAAACTCCTAAAACTCTAAACTCTATCCACCTTATTTTTTAAAATAAAAGAATGTTAATTAAAAATATTGTATGTATGAATGTATAATAACTTTTATATGTTACAACTTCTATTCGTTGAATCAACAGCAGATCATGATAGTATAAATAAGATAAATCTAAAATAAATAATTTAAGATGATAAAATATGCTCTCAAAGCTCCTAAAACTTTTTACTCCATCCACTTTTTAAAGATAAAATAATTTTATTTACTAATGTAGCTAAGTGGAGAAATTTCATATAATTTAACTCTAGTAATAAATTGGACGAGGCCCCTTTAAGAACCAGAGTTTTGCAACACCTTCTTTTCACCCTCTCTTGTGTTAGAGATGTGAGATGTGCCTATACCATATTTAATTTCCATATATAATTTTCATATTTAATTTCCGTATCTCATTCTTTGTATTTTATTTATTATTTTATATATATATACCCTGGTGGCCAAAAGTTTGGATTAATGTACAGATTGTGCTGTTTTGGAAGGAAATTGGTACTTTAATTCACCAAAGTGGCATTCAACAGATCACAAATATAGTCAGGACATTACTAATGTAAAAAAAAAAACAGCACCATCTCTATTTGAAAAAAGTAAATTTTGATCAAATCTTGACAGGCCCCATTTCCAGCAGCCATCATTACAACACCTTATGTGGGTGGGCAAAGAAACACAGACATTGGACAACAGATAATTGGAAAAGAGTGTTATGGATCTTAACCGCATTGAGATTTTGTGGGATCAGCTAGACTGTGAGGTGTGTGAGACGTGCCCGACAACACAGCCGCATCTATGGCAAGTGCTACAGGAAGCGTGGGGTGAATGTCACTCGAGTATCTGGACAAAATGACAGCTAGAATGCAAAGGATCTCCAAAGATATTTTTGTATCCTATTTTGTTTCTTTACAACCACCAGCTACACCAATATCATATGCATGAACTGATTATTTTATTCGCAATAACTTCTATTCATTGCATTAAAAGCAGCTTGTGATAGCATCCTCTTAAGTAAATTATTTTGGATGATAAAATATGCTCTCAAAACTCTTAAGACATCTAAACTCCAGTCTCTTTTTCCCTGTAAAACTGAAATAAAATTATGTTCTTTCTTTATATTACATGCATACATTAATTTCTTATTATATGCTTACTGAATATTTTTTCTCTACCTCGGAACTCGATTTCTTTATGCTTTTTCTCTCTTAACTCGCTATTGCTGCAGTGTGTGTAGAGTAGCGAGGGAGCATTTTAAAACAGTATACCATAGAAGAGACATAACGATAGGAAAAAATGCTTTTGCTAGGAAAAAAATACCAAAAATTGGTCCATTCTATTGAAACGTGTAGGTGTTGAATAGAATGGCCCAGGAGCAGAGGTAGCAGTTCCAAGATATTTTTTCACAAAGTCAGTTATGCACCATGCAGTAGAGATTAGTATGTTCATCAGTGAAGTGTGTGCATCGTTGAAGTCAGGAGAAACTTGGCAGAATACTCCGTAGAATGTAGGCAATGAGAGAGACATCCAGAGGACAATGCGAGCAACAGCTGAAGTGTTCCCCCACCCTAAGTCAGACAAGGTGATAAGAATTGTATAGGTCCAACTTCGTAAAGATGGGCGCACCTGCAAGTGTTCGAAGGTGGAGGACATCAAACTCAAAGGATAACGGTTCTTTACTGTGATGTCATTCAGCCCCCGATCATCTATACAGGGTCTAAGCAAGACATCCTTCTTCTCCACAAAGAAGAAGCCCGCCCCTGCCGATGAGGAGGAAGGGTGAATGAGACCGGCCAGAGAATCATTGAGGTACCTGTTCATGGCCTCCCTCTCAGGAGCCGAGAGTGAATACAGCAGTCCCCGAGGCGGAGACGTGCCAGGGATCAATTTGATAGCACAGTTGTACGGTCAATGAGGAGGAAGGCTCACGGCACGGGACTTGCTGAACACCGCCCTCAGATCTAGGTATGTTGGTGGCACTCCGGATAAGTCCGCTGGTTCATCCTGCAATGAAACAAGACTGGACAGGGAAAATAGCAGCGTTAAGACAGTGAGACAGAAAATAAGGACCCCAAGCAAGAACAGTGTTGGTTGATCAATTGATGTGTGGGTAGTGCTTTACCAACCAAGGATGCCCCAACACTACCAGAGCTGATGGAGATGGGATAAGGAGGAATGACAACTTTTCCATATGATTCCTGGAGATGAATGTGACCTGCTTGATAAATGAGTGATGACTTTGATAGGTTCATCCAGCCGAAACATGGGAAGTTGCCATTTGGATGCTAATTCGAGGTCCATAAAGTTACCCTCAGCACCAGTGTCGATCAAAGCAGAAACATTATGATAGGCCGATGCAAACTGCAGTTGAACTGGAAGAAGAAGTGTAAGAAGTCCAGGGTATTTATCCAAAGGTGTTGGATAAATCCAACACTCGCCAGTAAACTTTAATCCATTAATAAGGCACAGCTGTTTCTCTCTATGGGAGATTTGAGTCCTGGTGACTTGCATGGGTTCATGATAGGGTCAAGGTTCTGACAAGATAGCTATAGAGGCAGATCCTACCAGTATAACAGGTGGAATACGGCATCGATGGTGACGGTGAAGCAGAGTGAAGCGTTGATCTACTCAAATAGTCAAATCCACCAAATTGTTGAATCATGGAGGTAAATCCAATGAATAACTCTCATCCAGAATGTCATCAGAAAGCCAGCGCAGAAAGCGATCTCTCATAGCATGATCATTCCATTCACAAGAAGCAGCAAGAGTGCAAAACTCGATCGCATAATACGCAACCCGTCGATCTCCTTGAGATGGTCCAGGCAAAATTCTCGGCGGACCTCCAAAATAAATGTCTGATATGAAGCATAGCAGGGATGTCGGTTGTCCCAAATAGCAGTGCCCCATTCACCAGCCCTACCAGTGAGGACTGTAAATGACATTAGCCACCTTCATGGTGTCTGAAGCGAATGTGGAGGGTTGCAACATAAAGAACAGGGAACAATGTGAGATGAATGCACTGCAGGATTCAGCCTCACCTAAATATGGGGTTGGATTAGGAATGCAGGCTTCAAACCATCCTGCATCATGGGGGCACCTCCCACAGAGGTTCAGGAGTATGAGATGAATAGGAAGCCTGATTTGTGTTGGCGATCTGATCCTGCTGACATCAAAGCAGATCTCCCTGCTGGGAGAGTGCCGAGCATAGAGTGGATTCCTCTGCTTGGTCCATGTTGTGGCCAGATTGTTCGATAACGTTTAGGTGCTGGACAGAATGACCCAGGAGTAGAGGTAACAGTTCCAAGATATTTATTCACAAAGTCAGCAGTGCGCCACCGTGCAGAGTAGTGTGTTTGTCAGTGGAGTGTGTGCATCGTGGAAGTCAGGAAAATCTTGGCAGAATCCTCCATAGAAGCTAGGTGATGAGAGAGATGTCCAGCGAACAATGCAGGCAACAGCAGGAGTATAGAACACAAATGTTGATTGGTCTTTAAATATAATATTAAATATCTGTTCTCAGCCACAAGGCCTCATCACATTCCAAATGTTACACAGGTAAAATAAAAATAAAAATTCTGAAAGTACTCAAATACAAATGTTGTTGATTAATATTAAATATTCTTAAAATAGACAGGACATTTAGGTAAAGTTTATCTATGCCCTGGACTGGAAACAATAAACATTAAAAACGTATTAAAAAGGAAATAAATTAAATAATATAGTTTTCAGATCTCATGCAATTGGTATTTTGTCTTGGCCCACCCACCCAAAACCAAATTTCTATGCTACTCTCAAAAACACGTTTTAGTGTTTTAGGTAACTGTGTCAAGTTCAATTTAGTTTGAAACTTAGAAAAACACATCTCGAGATCCCTGTATAAGTAATTGTGCTCCATCCAGCTGTGGTGAACTAGAGTCAAGTAAGCACCAAATGTAGTGTGTTGTCTGTACAGCGGAGAAGCTGCAGACAGAGCTAAAAATGGCTGGCAAAGATATAGGGAGCCCCTTTCCTAACCCTTTCCGTAACCCTTACTGTCTGTGGTGGTGTCGCACCCTTTTGGAGTTGGTGCAACCCCCTTTTGGAGTAACCCTGCCCCCTTCTGGAGAAACAACAACCTATTTTGTAGATTCTTTCCCATTTGAGATCTCAGGTCTGAAGCTATACTTACTTGGGTACAGCTGTGTGATGCCTATACAACTGGATCTTCGCTTATTGCCCCTTGCTGAAAACAAGTGGTACTTCAAGCCGAAATCTCCCATGGTTGGAATGTTAACGTCTTAAACAATTTGAACGTGTTATTTTTTTATGTAATTAATCTCACTCAATTACAATGTTAAACCGATAGCTCTAATAATAAAAAATATTGTGGTTAAACAAGAGAAAATCTGAAAAGTGAAGATGGAAGATGACGTAATCCTCTGAGATGAATGAGGAGAGTACGGAATGACGTTTCATGACATCTACATCTGAGATGTCCTTGGATCAGCAGACTCACACAGAATCTCCTTTCGCAAAACTTCTCAGAACCAATTCAGATTTCTGCAAAATTGGAACATCCAGTTCTGCACATCCCTTGCCTCTTGTGTGTTCTTTAGCTAACAATTAGAGTTTAGAACACTCAGCACTGTTTAACACATTTTAATCATATTCAAATCCACTCTGCAAAATTCCACTGATTTCTTTGCTAAATCAGTGCAGAAAATGTAAAAAGAGTCCTCAGATTCTCCCTCAGCTCATGAAACAACATGTGCTGGACTTAAACTTGCATACCCACGGGAGCGCCCAGACTTGTGACTGTAAGTGATTCGACTTGCGTTAAGCTAAATGCATAAATGTAAATGAATGGTCTGTTACAGTTAGTAAAGAAGACCAAACACAAGCTAGCCACAATTACTACATCTGTCAAAGATCTGTCCATCTCTTCTGCAAGAGGTGGAGACAATAACATTGGTTGAATCCAAGAAATGTTTTGGAATGCTGACATTTGTTGACCAGCGTGTTTTGAGATGAACACCCACAAGTGAGAGTGTCTGTCTTTGTATGTGCAAATGTGTGTGTGCTGTAAATGAGTTTTAGATATGCCTGGACTTTAACGTTGGCCAAATAAACACCTCTCGTTTGGCCATTTCCATGCTGGCTTGAGAGAGGAGCCAGAGGAAGCCATACACAATGGAGGCCTGTGCATGGGAGCGCATGCAAAAATGTTTTCCCACACACACACACACCCACAAACTTACACGAAAGCCTAACCAATAAATAAAGGGCAAATTACAGTACGCTCGCTTACACCACAATACTTTTCTGAAGTATAGAGTGTATGTAACAATAAGCTCCAAAGACGAAGATGAAGCATTCGTAAGGTCTAGTGGAGTAAGAGTCAACCAATATGTGTGTGTACATCTCAGGAATAAAGGTTTGCATGAGAACTGATGGAAACGCACACTGTGACAGGAGTTCTGGCACTGGGGAGCAGCTGCTTCTTTCAACAACAAACATTTGTAGACACACCCACAATAATCTATGATATTTCTGATAAAAAGTAATGTATTCTTAGCCAGCAACCCTTTCATACGAATATTTGCGGACAATGTAGGTGAAAGGTAGTGTCTGTGTGTGTGACAGTACTCCAATTAACATGTGTGCGCACACGTGAGCTTGTGCATTTTTTATTTTTTCTCATGTTTCAGTTAGAATGGTATGTACAACAGGAAGCTCATAGGTCTTTGCCTACTGACTGATCTCTTTATATAAGTGACAAAATGCATGCATATGAATTTGCGTGTGTGTTGCACAGAGAACTGAAAGGATTTAAGATGCATTAATCACATTAGATTCTCATCCTTAGCCATGCCTGACCTTAAAGACCATTCCTTCTCCAGAATCATGCCTTCCAGCAGCTGGAATAGGAAAAATGTAGTGTGTTCACTCACATTACCTTATTTAACCTCACCAGCAGAGTGAAATATTATGATTTAAAAACAGATGGATATAAGACGTGCATCATTATTGATACTCAACCAGTATTACTACCTGTACCACTAATTCACTAATTATCCTATGTTTGTTTGAGATCCACCAATGTCAGCCACACATTGGTTTTGGTATTGACATTAAAGCAATTATCTGCTGTATTTATTTGAAATGAGATGATAATCATGGCGATTATTTTTTGTAAAAACAAACAAACAGGATTACATCTTCTAGCACTTCTTTGTGACAGCAACGGCCCAATTGTGCATGTTGCCACCTTGTGGACACATTAATTAGTGCAATTAATTCCAGGTGCATGCACAATCTGAGCATTCAGAGTATGCTTGGGCATCTAACACTGGCCATTGCATTGAAGTATGCATTTGGCTTAAGCAGAGGCTGCTTCAGCTAAAAAAAAAAAGACAAGCTCAGAATTCAGTTATTGTGATTTAAAGATATAGTTCACACAAAAATGAAAATTCTCTCATTTACTCACCCTTATCCCATCCCAGATGTGTAGGACTTTCTTTATTCTGCCGAACACAAACAAATATTTTAAGAAGAATATCTCCGCTCTGGACTGCAAGTGAATGGTGACCAGAACTTTGAATCTTAAAAGCAACAAAGCATGAACGAAATCCATACGACTCCAGTGGTTAAATCTATGTCTTCAGAAGAGATATGATTGGTGTGGGTGAGAAACAGATCAATATTTGAGTCCTTTTTTACTATAAATCTCCACATTCACTTATATGTGCATATCACCACATACAGGTCGTTCTGGTCAAAGCTGGAGATTGATAGTGGAAAAGGACTTAAATGTTGATCTGTTTTGCACCTACACCTATCATATCGCTTCAGAAGGTATGGACTAAATGACTGGAGTATTATGGACATCTTTTATGCTGGTTTTATGTGATTTTTGAAAATTCTAAGTTCTTGTAACCATTCACTTGAATTGTATGGACCTGAGCTAAGATATTTTTATAAAAATCTTAATTTGTGGTCTGCAGAAGAAAGTCAGTCATACACATCTTGGATGGCATGAGGGTGAGTTAATGATGATAAATTGTTTGTGCACTGGAAGCTTTTGTCACAAAGACAAATTCCTTGTATGGGTAAGCATACTTGGCAATAAAGCTCATTCTGATGTTGTGTAATTAATTATCAATGATTTTAAACAAGGAAGCATACAGTTTTTTTTATTGATATTAGTAGATGTTGTTCTAAATAATTAGATATTAGTATCTGTTGACAGTTTTTTTCGGTGCATTCCTAATTGTTGGTTATTTTCCAAGACTTCTGAAGGCATAGGGTTTCAGAAAGTGTGCTGTGAATGAGCCTCTTTGAACCATTTGAAGCTCATGAACCCTTTACGGACATCATAATTTTAGCCTTTAAGACTTGGAAAATAATGCATGAGTCGCATACATTTATGATCCATTTTTTAAAAGAAATGCACATTTCACTGCCATTGTATTAAAAAGTCTGACCGTGATTTTCATTAAAAACTCTCCCTTTGTGTTCCAGAGATGACAGATAGTCATACAGGTTTGGAACGACACAAGGGTGAGAAAATTATGACAATTTTAAATTATGGCTTAACTATTCCTTTTATACCATTGTGATACAGTACTGAAACTGCAATTGAAGAGATAATACGGTCGCATAAGAGAAAATTACGGCAATTACAAACTTCAAGGCTAAAAGTTAAAGAAAGTTTAAGATCAGAGACTGCATCATGCTAAAAGCTTTACAAATGTTCGGTGCTGATTCCAGGTTTTGGTCAAAGACACTGAGATTCTTGACAGTAAATGTGAATGCTAGTTCTTTTTGACGCGAGAGGCCTTTCTCTACCGTTATTAAACCATAAATCCTTATGTGCGAGTCTGTACATGTATTTTCATTCTCTCCGATTATTCTTTAACCTTCCAATGCTTTTTTCTGAAATAAAATAAAAATGGTTTCCTTTATCTGAGCATTACAAGACTCTGCAACTTTTCCACCACTTGCCATCTGAACCCACATTATTTTAAAATGTTTTACTTGATTCGATACATCTAAGTGGTCAAAAAAAACAACAACAACACACTTACTGTTTGTGAACAAAATTGTCCTACCAAAGGAAATTTATGGAAATTACAAAAAAAAGAGCAATGTTTTTTTTTTTATTTGTCAAATACAATATATAAATCATCCACAATGCAGAACAAAGACACAAAAATAGCCCCCCTCAAATGAACTAATGACTATTACACACACACATATATATATATATATATATATATATATATATATATTTAGTCCAGTAAAATCTATACATCAATCACAATGCAGAACAAACACACATAAATATGGCGGTAAGACCATAACACACAATGCAGCACACACACAAATCTATAAAGTGCATAATTTTATTGTTTTTACTTCAGTGAAAAGGAAATGTTATAATTTAAAGTTTGTTACACGTGTATCGTTTCTGATCAAAAATGACTGCAAACGGTAAAGTTAGTGCCCCTTCTTCATCAGAATAAGAGTGTTAAATTAAACACGAGCAACTTGTATTACCTTTTATGTCCTGCAGTTTATGCTTGCTTACTTGATGACAGTGTATGTGTGTGTTGTTTCTGTCTCTTTTAAAGTGTGTTTGGCCCTGACCCCACATTACACTGTTTTGATGATTTTTTTGCTTTCTTTGATGTCATAGTTGATCACACTCTGATGATACCAACCTCCTGAGATCCCAGAGAAAGAAATGGCTAAACGGCGCTCCTTAACAAGGGATTACTTTAAGCTTGTAAGTGTCAGAGAACACAATGTCCAGGAGTTTGATGATATTCGGAAGGACTAGGTTAACATAGTGCACACATATAATCATATAAGGCTGAACACACTACCCACATTCCTTTACTTTCTGAAAAAAACAAGGTTACATAAATTGTGGGTAAAGGTGGTATTGGGGTGGGGGAACACCATGTTGATGGTTATTTAAGGACAGTGTCCTGACGTTGCCATGATTTTATTGCCTCTTGAGCTCAAGTTTTATGAGAGACTAAATGGCTGACCAGTTTGTTTTTGTCCAGTTATGCATACCGCTTAACACCGTCTTATTTGACTAGGAGACAAACACATGTGCATGGAAACAGATGTGCATGGCTTCCACCAAAATCCCTTTCAAGGCAAGTCAGTTCACTCAGCAGCCATCTTTGGAATATTCTCAGGCAGCAATTTCAATGTAAACAAGTGGCATAAAAGTGCAGCTTCTATTTACTTGAATGGGAAAAGTTCAAAGAAAATATTTCAAATCAGCAGTCATGCTAACTTCATGTGCTATCAGAAATATCGAAAATAGGATTTTCCCACTTGGAAGTTATACATGGACACCTCAAGAGTTTCCGAGATGGGAGGAGTCCTAATCTTTCAACATGGCAGAGGAGAGTACGGTTTCTCTAGTGAATGACAGGTTTTGCAAATTTTTCGAAATACAGCAATTGTTAGCACTTACCGTTTTGGTCACTATTTGATGAATGTTTTAGATTTTTACACTGTAACAATAGCTTGCATTTGACCAAAATTCCATTATCGTCAGCAAGTTGAGTCATAATTTTATGGTGTCAAAATAAAAGTTCCTCATGAAATATTTATGAATGACTTTTTTTTCCAACTACAAAGCACTTGATCGTGATGTACTCATAACTGCCACTTCAGAAGTGGGAAGTAGGGTAATTCCTATAGCACATGAAGGCATCTTAAAATCTGACAACAGTGGAATCATAGATTGTGCTTCTTTTGCTCAGATCATGCAGAAAAAAACAAAACAAAAAAAAAGTCATTTCTCGGGCTGGTTCAGCTTACGCACGTTCTCGAGCTGACTAACTGACAATATCAGTATCTATGAAAATAGATGGCGATTGGCTTGTTTATCTGTAAGACAGGACTTTCTATTCTACATCTATTGACCGTTTGGTCATTTCTCCCATTTATTTTAATACCAGTGTATGAGTCTCTGCTATACGGTCTCTAGCTTCTGCCGCACAATAAAAATGCCACCTGTTCCATTACTGCAGATGACACACACAAGTGCAAACTTATTTTAGTTTTTCAGACTCTTCAGTGGGTGGAATTTTGCATTGCTAATTGATTTAAGATTATTATTTCTTTTTTTTTCTTTTTTTTTTTTTTTTAAGTAAAATCATAATATTACATCAAATAAAATAATATTTTCACTGTAGTGGCATGTTGGAGAACAAATCATTTCTGATTCCAAAATTATATTTTATCAGATTACTTTACCATAACAGTATTCTTTTGTACTTGACGTTAACAAAACACCGGTTCTGTGAAATGCATTAGAAACATAGACTCATCAGATGGAAAAGATCTCCTGTAATAAATAACCTACTTTGGGGCCCATCAGGTGCGGACTGGCCATCGGGAGAACTGTGCTGGCCGGTGGGTCATTTGCGAAACGGCTGAACGGGCCGCGATAAGCTAAAATGAGCCGCTGCGTTATGCAGAACAGACCACAAAATGGAGCCACGATATGCAGAAAAGGACAAGCTCATGTTGCTATGTAAAATACCAGGCTGATTTCACTTCCTAGTCCTGCCCTGTATCTATAGGCTTAACGAACTTGTTAGTGTGAATAGCGTGAAGCCTCCACACGCGCTAGGTCTCCATGGTAACTCACTCAACAAGCCACGTGATGCGTGGATTGACGGTCTCAGATACGGAGGCAACTGATTTGTCCTCTGCCACCTGGATTGCGGTGAGTCACTACACCACCACAAGGACTTGGAGCACATTGGGAATTGGCCATTCCAAATTAGGGATAGAGGGGAAAAAAAAGATTCTTGCAGGGGCCCGATTATCCAGATGAAAACTTGGGCCAACATTTTTTCCGTATTTATATAAGCTAACACTTTCATCGCAAGTAACATGTTACTTAAAAAAACACTCTTAATACTGTGCATTTAGTCATATTAAAATAGTCACAGGGTATACTGTATTGAATTATATATATTTTTAAGATCAGGCCATTAATTCATTCATAATATCTGGCTGGAGAACAAACATGACTTATCCTCTCTAACACTACTAACTAACAAAAATGTTTTGAATCAACTTTAAATCCCCCCTCCCCTCCCAAAAAAACATAATAATTTTAGGGCTATTGTTTTACAAATTATTAAAACTGAGGAGAAACATTTAGACCTGCTAAAGCCTTCTCACAATATCAACCCACATATGAAAACAATGGTAATATGTCATGTTTACTTAAGAATGCATTTAAATTACATTTTTTTTTTTTAACCAAAAAAAAAAAAAAAGAGAAAATGTATATTCTTCCATTTTCTCTATAAAGTATCATCCTATTCAGTGAGGAAAAAATTTGTCCTGCAAATATTTTGAATTTGCATGCAATATCCAGTGCAGGAGCCAGATTGCAGTGCAGGTAGTAATTGGCAAAAGAAGAACAAACTGAGTT